>NC_030425.2:3590000-3712500 GCF_001660625.3 Ictalurus punctatus
TTAGTTTGTTTGTTTGGGGGTTTTTTCTACATATTTGGACAAGCAAACAATTGATCATCTTTGATCAATCAGAAACACTGAAACAATATTTGAAACAGTGCCTGTTAATAAAGTTGATATACTTGAACAAAACCACAAGGAAAAATAGCCTTTTCAATCATTTATTCAACAGAAATGTCAATAGAGTGATAATCAATAGTGATATTCTTCTGTGGAAAAAGTAAGTACACCCTTGGCCTCAGAAGCTAGTATTGCCCCCTTTATCAGAAATAACTTATTGTATGCATTTTGCATAATTGTCTCTGACATTGGCTTGTTGGAATTTTTGACCACTCTTCCATGCAATATTCTTTCAGTTGCAAGATGTTTGAGGGTTTTCTTGCATGTACTGCCCATTTAAAATCCCCTCCACAACATTTCAATGGGATTCAAATCCAGGCTTTGACTAGGCCATTCCATAATCCTACATTTCTTCTTTTGGAACCATTCCTTGGTGGATTTGCTAGTGTGCATAGGATCGTTATCCTGTTCAAAGTTCAACTTCAACTTTTCAGAAGAAGGCTTCATGTTATCTTCAAGCACTCTTTGATATGATGCAGAATTCATAGTTGAATCAATGAATGCAAGCTGTCCTGTCCCGGAGGCAGCGAAGCAAACCCAAACCATGAAAAATTTTGTGACTGTAGAAGCATGCACGTTGACACCAACAGTTTCAAGACTTACTGTGATAAATTTTTAGGGTTCTTGGCGACTTCAGTCCTGGACAAATTGGCAGCCATTTGAAATCTGCATCACTTGTAGATGTGGAATACGTTACTGTGGAATGATGTATTTCAAATAATTTGAAGATCTTTTTAAATCCCTTCCCACCCAGAACCTTTTTTTTTCTGAAGGCCTTACAGAACTCTATACTCTGCACTTATATTGCACTTTTTTAACAAAGCATTTTACGCTTGTTCTCATTCACCCATTCTTAAAAAAAGACACATACATACACACACACACACACACACACAAACCTAGCTTGCCACTGGGAGCAACTTGGGGTGCAGTGTCTTGCCCAAGGACACTTCAGCATGTGGGCCAGGGATTGAACCACCAACAATATGCTTAGTGGCCAACCCACTCTACCACCTGAGCCACAGCCTCCCACGACTCTTTAGATCTTGGCATAATGACACCACACACCTCAGTAACAAGAAGAACACCAGACACTAGATATGAGCATGGTATAAATAAGACTGGCTCTACCTGCACTCCCTAAGCAGGTTCTAATCACTGGCACCCAATCTGATTCTAATTTTATGGATTTGAAGGTGTGATAAATGTAGGGGTGTACTTACTTTTTCCATGTGACTGATCTGTTTTGGGGTTTTTTTGTTAATTTAAATTGTGAATATTACTACAAAGTGTAAATTTTATGTGTCATGTGATAGTGTATCAACTTTATTAATAGGCACTGTTTCAAAGATGATCAAATTTGATTGTCCAAATAGGAAAAAAGAAAACTCTTCCATGGGGTGTACATATTTTTTCCCATACTCACCATCCACTTTGTTAGGAATTATTTTATCAACTTTTCGGGGCACAGTGGCTTAGTGGTCAGCACATTTGTTTTGCACCTTGGGGTTGGGGGTTTGATTCCAGTCTCCGTCCTGTGTGTGGGGAGTTCGCATGTTCTCCCAATGCTTTGGGGGTTTCCTCCAGGCACTCTGGAAAAAAGACATTTGTTGTAGGCTGATTGGCATCTCCAAATTGTCCATAGTGTGTGTGTGTGTGTGTGTGTGTGTGTGTGTGTGTGTGTGTGTGTGTGTGTGTGTGTGTGTGTGTGTGTGTGTGTGTGTGTGTGTGTGTGTGTGTGTGTGTGTGTGTGTGTGTGAGTGTGTGTGAGTGAGAGCATGTGGCGATTATGGCCTGTGATGGGTTGGCATCCTGTCCAGGGTGCCCCACGCCTTATGCCCCCTGTCCCCTGGGATAGGCTCCAGGCTCTCCATGACCCTGGGTAGGATAAGGATGGATGGATGGATATGTACTCACCAACCACTTTGTAAGGAATATCTGTACACCTGCTCATTCTACCTGCACATTCATGCAGTTATATAATCAACCAATCATGCAGCAGCAGTGCAATGCAAAAATTCACGCAGATACAGGCCTGCTTGGTTGAGCCTGTGCCCTCAGATTCTTATTCTTGGCTGACCGGAGTAATGTGGTCTTCTGCCGTTGTAGCTCATCCACCTCATGTTTTGATGTTTTGTGCATGCTGAGATGCTTTTCTGCTCACCACAGTTGTAAAGTGTTTTTTTTAGTTACTATATACTTTCTGTCATCTCAAACCAGTCAGGTCAGAGGAGAATGACCTATCTCATCAACAAGGTATATCAGCCTACAGACCAGTGATGTTACAACTTGAAGTTGTTTGAGAGGAGTCTCAAATGATGTTTTTTGTTTTTCACTCTATTCTGTATAAACTGTAGAGACTGTTGTGTGTGAAAATCCCAAGAGATCAGCAGTTTTCAGATCAGATCAGCAGAAATACTCAAACCAGCCCATGTGGTACCAACATCCATGCCACGGTTAAAGTCACAGAGACCACACTTTTTCTTCATTTTGACATTTGATGTGAACATTAACTGAAGCTCTTGGTCTGTATTTGAATGATTTTTTTTGCATTGCACTGCTGCCACATGAATATCTGATTACATAACTGCATGAATGTTCAGGTGTACAGGTGTTCCTTATAAAGTGGACAGTAAGTGTAATATATTTATTGTGTAAGTGTACTGTTGTGGAATTTAAACCTTATGTAAAATCTGTTCCATGTAATAAAATATCTTCACACAGGGAAGGTTTCTTGCAAAAATTTTTATTAAACCCCATGGTGTAATGTGAACAAATGACATGGAACAAATGACAGAGGAGCCAATTTGTGAGGAAAATAGTGTATAAATACATTTATATAATTCTTTTAAAGTATATTGCAGTGTTTTCATTAAAAAGGTAATATAACACTTAATGTTTCTAATTTAATAGTTTGAAGTAGTTAAACGCTTCAGTGTTTAGGACAGAGCTTCTTAAACTTTTTATAGTCAGGGACCCATTTGACTGTAAAATAAATTACTTGTATCATCAAGTATTTATTTCAAAAACATTTTTTTAAATGTGCAATAATATAGGGTGGCACAGGGATGATGTCATTTTGTACGCCAAAACCTGGAAACAAGTTAGCATTTTAGTCCTTCCGGGTCCATCGTCCCGAAGTCAGTGGGTTTTTTGGTTAAAAACCTGAAATAAGGTCTGTGGTGAACACAAGCTCAAAATATTTTCACGTTTTATTCTACGACATAAAGTGCACCAGTAATGCCCCTCTCATGATTTTTAAAGCTTTTTCAAAAAGGCTGTTGCTAACAAGTTGCTAAATGGGACAACAGTCACGACGTCATCCCTGCACCACTATATTTTGTCTATTTATTAGAGCCATGGAGCTTTCTATTCCTGAACATTCTACCAAGAGAACACATTAACTCCAGGTAGACATTATTTATAGGCTGGGTTGTTTTTGAGTTATTGAGATATGGATTAAACCCTTTTAATTCAACTGACCAGTCAAACAGGCTAATAACTATAAGAACTCCCTAATAAATATAATAACTTTGATAGTGGTGAGTTAGGAAAATTGTAGGTTTGGTCAACAGCCTCTGCAACAGACTTGAGCTGAAAAATGCTGGCAAAATATATAACCGTAATATATATTTAATGAGTAGTAAAAAGTTATTCCAGAGACAGTAATGGAGGACCTGCTGAGCACTTATCAAAGCTCAATTTTCAAAATTTAAGAGTAATAAGATCCTAGTCAGTCTTAACCCTCTAAATCATCTTCTACATTAGCTTAGGAAATTGCAGCAATATGTTAAATTACAGAGGAAATTAAGGAAAAGTACTTCATAAAGTTGTGAAATTAAGTAAGGAGTATTGACTGATTATAGAACAGAGTGAATAACTTGTAAATAGAACATTTTAATACAATTACATGGGCAACAAAATATTTACCTTTATCTTAAGAAGAGGTTTATGGCATTCAGAAATTCCATCTGTATATATATCTTCATTTTTTTTAGGTGTAGCACCACTGAAGGCCTTGTCTCTCTGTCTGTCCAAACCCTGCCAAAATGGTGCAGAGTGTGAAGACGACCCCTCCACCTTCCTCTGCCAGTGCCACTCATGGAGTGCAACACTGTCCAGCCTTAAGTGTACCTCCTCCAACACACTGTGCCACCTTCATACGTGTCAGGGCAACATCACGTGCCAGTCTACGGGTGCCCATCAAGGACAACTAGCTTGCCACTGTGGGAACAGCTCATCTAGACATAATTGCCATTCCAGCGCTCAGCTTTGTGCCCAGAGATTGTGCCGCCAGAATGCCCGTTGTCTTGCAGTGCCACAAACGAGCCCAGGCTACATCTGCATCTGCCAGCCAGGCTTTACTGGCACACTCTGTCAGAGAGAGGTAGACCAGTGTGTGCGCAACCCATGCCGTAACCGGGCCATATGCCGGAACAGGCCAAATGGGCCTACTTGCTTCTGTGCGCCAGGCTTCCAGGGTAATCACTGTGAGATTAAGGTGAATGAGTGCACATCACAGCCCTGCAGGAATGGAGCTACTTGCATGGACCAAATTGGATATTATGAATGCCTTTGTAGGCCTGGGTACACGGGTAACTTGAAATACACTCACTTCTATCTGAATTTTTTTATTATTTGAGGCTATTCTGATACATTTAATTTAATGTAAAATAAGTTTTAAGATTCATTGTAAAATTTTAATGTGATAGTTAAATGTTAAATGTAAATATGATAATTAAATGTTAATTATAAATGTAAATGGACAGTGCTGTGAAAAAGTATTGTTTACTTTATTGAAGCAAAAAAGTTATCCAACACTTAATAACAATGTGAAAAACTATTTGCCACCTTAAACCTAAAAACTGGTTGTGCCACCTTCCAATAACTGGAGATCAGTCTTTCACTTACTTCTAGCACTAGGATTTACTCCTATGTTTCGGATCATTGTCTTGATGCATAATCCAATTGCGCTTGCATTTCAAATTACGGACTGAAGATTAGATATTCTCCTTTAGGGTTTTTGGTACAGAGCAGAATTCATATTTCCCTCAATTATTGCAAGTTGCAGAGGCCCTGAAGCATCCTCACACCATCACACTTCTGCCACCATGCTTGACCCTAGGTATGATGTTCTTTTTGTGGAATTCTGTGTTTGGTTTACACCAGATGTAACAGGACCCCTGTCTTCCAAACAGTTCCACTTTTGACTCATCTGTCTGCAGAACATTGACCCAAAGGGTTTGAGGATCATCAAGGTGTTTTGGCAAAATTCAGATGTTTTAGCTTTGGTTTTCACCTCACCACTCTTCCCTGGATGCCATTTTTGCCCAGTGTCTTTCTGATAGTGGTGTCATGAACATTGATCTTTATTTATGCAAGAGAGGCCTGTGGGTCCTCTGATGTTGACCGTGGATCTTTTGTGACTTGCTGGATGAGTCGTTGCTGTGCTCTTGGAGGAATTTTGGAAGGTCAGCCACTTCTGGGAAGGTTCACTACTGTGCCAAGTTTTTTTCCATTTGGAGATAACGGCTCTCACTGTGGTCCTTTGGCATCCCAGAGCTTTTGAAATAGCTTTGTAACCCTTCTCAGACTGATGTATTTCAATCACCTTCTTCATCACAATTTTTCAATTTTGGCATAGTGTGTTACTGGGTAAGACATTTGACCTATTTACAATGGGGCAAATGAGTTTAACATGTCAACATTTTTTCAGTAAATATATTTCAAATGAGGCTATTCATATGCAATTTGTACCAGACCTAACTCAGTCTTTTACCAGTATTAACTCAAGAAATCTGCACATATAAAGAAATCCAAACATTGAAATCCATAAATTAAGTTATGTGTAATAAAGAGGAATGACACAGGAAAAAGTATTGAACAATTGGCATCCTGTCCAGGGTGTACTCCGCCTTGTGCCCCATGCATCCTGGGATAGGCTCCAGGTTCCCCATGACCCTGAAAAGGATAAGCGGTATAGAAGATGGATGGATGGGTGGATGGAATGTATTGAACACGCTGAACTGAAATTTATTTAATACTTAGTGGAGAAGCCTTTGTTTGTAATGACAGCTTCAAGACGCTTCCTGTATGTATGAAGAAATTAATGGTTACTCTGGGTACTCTGGTTTCCTCCCCCACTCCAAAGATGTGCACTCTAGGCTGTTTGGCGTGTGTGATTGTGCCCTGTGATTGGTTGGCACCCCATCCAGGGTGTTCCCTGCATTGTGCCCCATGCCCCCTGAGATAGGCTAGAGGTTCCCCATGACCCTGTAAAGATAAGCGGTACAGAAAATGAATGGAAGGATGGATGGATTTTAATGATGAAGAATAAACTGCTTTGCATGACAATCCTAGTAGTTCAGGAGTTTCTAAACTATGTACAGGTGTTCCTAATTAAATATGTCAAATCTTATCTGATATACAGAGTTTTTATGTTGTGAATGCATATAAAGGCATGTTTCGTGTGTTAAAAGTCAGTATCTGATCAGTATCTGGAATCAGCTGATCTAATGATCTAATCAAAGCTATATATTAGTAATATATCAGTATCATATTAAAAAGGGAGGATTTCATGAGGCCCCATCTGAGGAATGATTGTTTCAAATACCCATTAACTATACACAATACACAATGAAATTAGTGGCAAAAAAAACCAAAAAACGCCTAACTATAGGAATAGCTGTTAATTTTTTTGTGGTAAATATTTGTTGTTGAAAAGATGCTGATTTCTGATTTAATGTCATGGTTAGACAATACATTGAATATTTGTAATATAATTTGCTCAAATGAAAGAAAACCATATGAATGAAGTAGAATTCAGTTCAGTCTGTAATCATTGATGTCATAGTAGAAAATTGCTGTCTGAAAAACGTATAAAACAAATGTTCCTTACTTAATAATCTTAACTTTTGTAATTGATTGATTGTTTTTCAGGTGTCTTATGTGAAGAGGACATTGATGATTGTGCATCTCTTCCATGTCACAATGGAGGGTCATGCCATGACTCTATAAACAGCTATGTCTGCATGTGCTCACCTGGTTACACTGGTGTTCAGTGTTCAATTACCACAGTTTTCTCATTCAAGTCAGCTGGCAACTACCTGAGCTTTCAGACACTGCTTGTGGATGCTGACGCTTTATGGAACGTCACCCTGAGCTTCTGCACTGAGTTGAAAAACTCTGTACTGTTCCGGAGAAGAAGCAAAGAAGCTATCCTCATTCTGCAGCTGCTGGAGGGTCGGTTGCAGGCAAGCTTAAACTTTTGGAAGGAAGCAAGTGTGGATGGTGCCATCTGGGTACTGGAACTGCCTAAAGAAGTGGCTGATGGAGACTGGTACACAGTGGAGGTGGCACTGGCTGAGGGCAGGCTGCTCCTGCACCTCCACAAGCAGTGCTGGGAAGAGAACTGTGCTGCAGAGGCTCAGCTGAAGATAGACTCTATTACACTGGAGTCATCAGTACACAGCATTGTGATTGGAAGCCATGAAGAGGGAGAAAATTCTGGCTCATTTATTGGCTGTATGCGGGATGTTTTTGTGGACTCACAAGTGATTACGCTAGAGGAGCGTCTAAATGCTATAGTTGTGAACATCACACTCAGATGCGATCGTTGCTTAGAAAATCCATGTAAAAATCAAGCTACATGTGTCACACTGGGGCAGAGCTACCAGTGCAAATGTCAGCGGCCATATGAGGGTCATGATTGCACCAAGGGTAATTTATGAATTTGACGGTTAACTGTGCAGTTTGAAGTGTTCTACTGCTGCCTGTGTAAATGTGCTTCTGTCACAAAGCACATTTTAATCTACACTAAAATGTCTCTTCACTGAACATCATCTCTCAAGTTGTTAGGTGTTTGATTTGTGTATGTGTGTATGCTGGTCTTGTGTCACGAACCGGAACGTAAGGGAGGTTAGGACGGATGCAAGTGCAGTAAAAAGTTTATTAGAGAGAGAGAGAGGCTGACAAATCCAAATCGGTAATCCAAAGCATGGTCCAAAAACATGCAAAAGGTCAGGCGATCGGCAAACAGGCATAAATAGGGCGAGGCTACAATCAAAACGAGGAAACGACAAACAAGGTCAATAACATGAAATGAGAGATGAGAAACAACCGCTTAATTAAGAGGTAAACTCAATACTGCGCAAAGTGCACAGGGACATGAGGGGTTTAAATAACAAACGTAATCATGGGTAAACACAGACAGCTGAAAACAATATTGACACACCTTCAGAAACCAACCAATGACTAGACAGGGGCAGAGACAGAACATAATCATAAGAAAACCTCATGTCCAAAGAAAACAAAGTCAATGTAGGTAGGTAGGTAGGTTTAAAGCTGCAGTATGTAATTCAGTAAGTAGAATTATTTAATTATTAAAGAAAAAACATTTTTTCCCCTTTGTCCCCTAGTGTTTCATGCTGCAAAACTAACTTTCTTCTGTAAATTGGTCTTAAAAGCCAAACAGATGAACTCGCACCATTAGCAAGCAAGCTGGCACCTTGCTAGCAAGACTAGTAGTCCAGAATAGTACTCTAAAGTCAGTCAGGTGTGATTTGGATATTTATGAGGGTCTGTCAAATATTGCTATCATGGTGCAGACAACCTGGAGGATAGCCGAAAACATGTTATATTTAATAACTTAAAAGAGCTGGCAAGCAGGAAATGACAGGACCCATGTTAAAATTAATATAAGTAGTGATCTACTGCCAGAATTTATAGGGATTCAAGAGTGAGTTGGAAATGGCTTTTAATCTGGATGAACTGGTGAGATAATTTAGTGGATTGGTAATTACAGTTGAGGTCATAAATTTATATATGGCTTGCAGAATCTGCAAAATGTTAATAATAATAATAATAATAATAATAATAATAATAATTTCTCTTTTTTTATTTAGTACTTCCCTGAATAAGCTATTTCATATACTGTAATAGAAATACACAAATTAAGTTCAAAAGTTTAAATATGCTCGATTCTTAATATTGTGTGTTGTTACCTGGATGATCAACAAATGTTTTTGTTCTGTGAAAGTTTTTCAACTTTTGAACAAAACAATTGGTGTAAAATGTTATTATTTATTTGTTATTAGTACTGCCTGTCAGAAGCTATATAAAATATTTACTTGTTTCCCAGAAGACAAAATAACAACAATTTACACTGATTATCCTGTTAAAAATGTTTCATCCCTCTTGACCTTAATATATCGTGTTGCCTTCTTGAGCATCAGTGAATCAGTTGTCCTTAGTGTGGAAAGATGGATCTGAACATCATATAGCCGCTGTTGGAAAGGGGTAAAAATGCAGAAGATGCTGGAAAACCAAGTGCAGGACCTGGAGGATTTTTCTGAAGTACGGTGGCTAACTATACAGTTAACTGCCCAGGACAAACAAGGGACTCATGACCAACAATCACAAAACATAAAAAGTCATTGATCATCCAGGTAACAATATACAGTATTAAGAATCAAGCGTAGGAAAACTTTTGAACTGATGCATTTGTGTAAATCCGGTTATTATTGTGTCTTGTGGACTATGTGTAAACATTTGCTATGTGAAATAGCTTATGATTCTTATTTTTTTCATTTATTAACATTTTGCAGATTCTGCAAGGCATATGTAAACATACAACCTCAACTGTAGCTAGCTAGCTACTGTAATGACAACCAGACAAATGATAATTTTTCTTTGGCATTTCTACCAAAGAAATTTCCAAATGGCCTTGTTATGGTGCATTCATGACCATGTGGGAATTGGGGTGTTTTTGAATCCCTTTGAATTTCTGTCCAAATCATAATATCCAAAATTATTTGACATCAGATTGAGTTTCTGAAAGTTTCTGACCTCTGAGTTTAAATTCTGTGACCCCATTTCAACATGGTGGTGCTTACAGTACAATGTAATAATAATTAACAGCAGTGTTTTAAGGTTCTAAAGCAGACTTGTGAGATTCTGTTTGTATATGATGTGCTTTAAATGGCTAATTACGTGAGGACTTTTGGATAGTTTTAAAGGTTTATTCATTTTCTACAAGATCTTTAATTAAACTGATTAAACCCACTAATTAAATGACTTATCTTGTGAGCTTTAAAAGCCATTTAAGAGCTTTTTCTATTCTCACAGAAACCAAAAAGGGTTAGCTTAATGTAAGAGTCACAGTTACTTAGGCAGTTTGCAGTAAGAATTAAGAAACAAAGTGTTTTCCATATTTTCACCTTCATTATTATATCCATGTTAAACTGATAGGCCAGGATCTATAAATAATATTTTATCTCGGAACTGTTGAATGTATATAGATATCCAAAATATTTTTCTGTTTCTTTTTTTTTTTAGAGTATATCCCTGCAAGGTTTGGTCAGATGGGCTCTTTGAGCTATGCTGTTTTTCCTGTGAACAATAAGTTGGATCTGGTCAATCTCACCCTCTCAATGTTTTTGCACACTCATCAAAAGTCAGGTCTGCTGCTTGCGGTGACCAACAGGACCAGCCAGTACCTGAATGTGTGGCTGGAACAGGGGCGACTCACAACGCAAATCCACAGCTCCCAGACTGTAGCTTGTGAAAATGTTGTCAGTGATGGCCATCTCCACTTGGTTGGCATCTCCATCGCTGAGGGCCAGATAAGGCTGCTAGAATCTGATCTAGTGTGTGCATCTGTGGAAGCCAGACAGATTTATATTCGTACTGGGGACAAAATTTATGTGGGCGGTATGGAGGATGCAGACATCTCAGCTCGTTTTGGTGGCTACTTTAAAGGCTGCATCCAGGACCTTCGTCTTAATAATTGGCGTCTGCAGTTTTTTCCATTTAGTCTTCCTGTGATCTTCTACAGCCCAGAGCGCCTGGTTAATGTATTGGAAGGCTGTGTTGGGGATGAACTCTGTGATGTAGGTCTGAAAGTCATACACCACAAGTCATTTTTTGTTACTCTAGTTATGTGTGGAAGCTTCCTAGCCATTTCACCAAGCAAATTATGCTATAATTTAGCTATACAGTATTTTGTCTGTTCTCTACACAGCAAACATCATAGCAGCATATGAAAATATTTTGAACACAGGCAAATATATTAATGTCTAGGTATATATGTAGGCTTAGTTATTATTAGTTTTATAATCCTACAATATTTTTTGACATATTTACCTATTTTCAAGATAGCAGTTATATACCACTTTTTACAATGTTTACAATGTAACATTTTAGTCAACAATGCAATTTTTAATGTCTCAATAGTAAGTAGTTATGACCTAGACAGTTTCTTTGTTGTTTACCTCATTCTCAGGAAAATCCCTGTCAGAATGGTGGGACATGTATTTCTCTGAGGGACAATTTTTCATGCATTTGTCCCCCCAGCACATCAGGACGGTGCTGTGAGGAGCTTCAGTGGTGTGAGCTCTCACCATGTCCTTACCCATCACAGTGTATCACAGTTGGACTGGGATATGAGTGTGAGTAAAACCTACTAATGTAATTGTTTTTTAAACACAGATATAAGCCAGTTTTAATTAGAAGGGTTTTTTTTTCTGCTTTCGAAATGGTGACTGAAATGGTCACACTGTAGAGCCCTGCTGTTATATTTTAATTATTCTTAAGAGGCAAATTAGTTTCAGCCAGCGGTATTCTACTTCGGTTTAACTTTTTCATCCATTTGCTACATATTTGCTACATTAAACAGTGCCACGCCACAATAAAATTAGATTTTCTCAGATTTTCATGCACAAGACTCTCTAGAGCAGGGGTCTCAGACTCGCGGCCCGGGGGCCAATTGCGGCCCGCGGAACGATATTTTGTGGCCCCCTACTTGAAATCAAAGCTTGTTGTTAGTGCGGCCTGCCCCCACTAACTTTTTCTCACATGCACCTGCGTGAGTCATTGCCCTGGGCGTTTTATATTTTTTAACACTTGTGGGCTACCATAGCTCAGGCTCGTGACAACAACACGAATTATCAACGTTGGTCACTTGAAACGTGTTTTGGGAGGGTTACCCAGTGCAAATACTTTTTTTTTGTCACCCAGTCATGTCTTTTTCAAAACCTGCCGTGAAGAGAGAAGTTGGCGATGAGCAGACTATTTCAGGAGACGTGGGAAACTGAATATTTTTTTGTAGAGCACAGGGGCATTCCGATGTGTCTAATATGCACAGATAAAGTTGCGGTGCACAAGGAGTATAACATCAAACGTCATTACTCAACTAGACATGCTGAGGAGTATGCAAAATACCAGGGAGATGAGCGAGAGGACCATGTCGCCAAACTTAAAACATGTCTACTGAGGCTACAAGATTTTTTCAAGAAAGCAAGCAAAGAGAGTGATGCAGCAGTCGAAGCTAGCTACGTGGTGAGTGAGATGATTGCTAAGGCATGAAAGCCATTCAAAGACGGCGAGTTCATCAAACAGTGCATGTTACAGGCTGCAAGTATAGTCTGTCTGGAAAAGAAAGGTCAGTTTAGCAACATCAGCCTTTCAGGCAACACAGTGGCAGAGCGCATTTCTGACCTGTCGGATAACATTTACAATCAACTGCGTGAGAAAGCTAGACATTTCCATTCATACTCAGTCGCTCTTGATGAGAGCACAGACGTCACTGACACTGCGCAGCTCGCAATATATGTCTGTGGTGTTGATGACAATTTTGAAGTGATTGAGGATTTGCTCACAATAATTCCAATGCATGGTCAGACCACCGGTCAGGAGATATTCCACCAACTGTGTGATGCCATTGTGGATGCCGGCTTACTATGGAAGAGTTTTGCTGGAATAACAACGGACAGAGTGCCATCAATGACGGGGAGGAGAAATGGACTGGTGGCACTTGTTCACAGAAAACTGGAAGACCTGCATTGCAGTTCTGAACTCAAAGCCAAGTTCAGGGAGGTGAGTGGAAAAACAGACAAGCTTGGACAATTTATGAGAGAATTGCCCCCCACGTTCCCTGAGCTTTCCAAGTGAATCATGTGCCTTTTTGGGAGCACCTATCTGTGCGAAAAGCTCTTCTCCACTATGAACTTTAATAAATCAAAGTTCAGGTCCAGACTTACAGATGAGCATCTTCGAGCCATACTGAGGGTCTCAGTTGCTTCCTCCCTCAAGCCAAATGTGGCTCAGCTGTGTAAGAGGAAGCGCTGCCAAGTCTCTAGCAGCAAGGAGTAGGAGGAAGTAAGAGAAACCTATGTTCTGAAGAACCGTTCATGTTCTGAATAGTTATTACTAAAGATTAAGAAGATTGGATCGGTTGTACTGTTTTTGGAATACTTGAAATCCTTTTTTTGTGGAATACTTGATGCGGCCCAGCCTCACCCATACTCTACCTCCAGCGGCCCCCAGGTAAATTGAGTTTGAGAGTTAGAGTTAACACAGAATTGTGAAAAAAAAAATGAAAACATCAACAACAACAGCAACAAAAAAACACCCAGTGAGCATCAGTTCTGTGCATTGTTGAGAATAAAATGGCCGGACTGGTGACAAGCTGACAAAAAGGCTACAGTAAATCAAATACCCCCCCCCACGCCCCACTTTTTTTTGTTTGATGTGAAATTAACTGTAGCTTTTGACCCGTATCTGTATGATTTTATGCATTGTGGTGCTGCCACATGATTGGCTGATTTGATCATTGCATGCATTTGCAAGTGTAAAGGTGTTCCTAATTAAATGGATGGTGAGTGTATGTTTATAATTGTTCTGAGTAGAGCATGGTTCATATCTTGATATGAAGTGTATGAAACAGTAAATATTGATTTAGTGATTCTGACAATTGATCACTAGTTTGTGTGACTGTTCTCTCTTTTAGTTTTTTATTTTATTTTATTTTCTGTATAAACATTATGTAAACAGAATTGTATTATTTTGTTTTTGGCATGCAGGTATTTCCAGAGTAATGTTTCAGAATAATGTAATTCTGAGGTACCGCAGCAATGGCCTGATTTCCCGCCATCTCACCAGCATCTCCTTCAGCATTCGCACACGCAAACGCAACGCATTTGTGCTTCATGCCAATAGCAGCACAGATTTTGTGACTGTGTCACTACAAAATGGTCTGTTAGTGATGGAACTGCTTAGCATATCTTCTGGCTCATCCTCTTCCTCCCCACTAATCATGCATAGTTTTAGAACCATAGCTGATGGTAAATGGCATAATGTGGAGCTGTTCATGGTCTCCCCCAAAGTCAACACTTCCAAGTGGATCATGCTTCTGCAAGGCATTGTGGAAGACACTGTGACTTCCAAGTCAGCATCTGGTAACCTGGATTTCTTGAGAGAAGATGTGGACATATTGCTTGGAGGAAAGAGCTTCAGACTGGCAGACTGGAACCTAATTGGCTGTCTGAGTACAGTGGAGATTGGTGGAATAATATTGCCATATTATGGTACCACTGATGTGAGGCTGCCCCGCACTCAGGAAGAGCAGTTTATAAAAATATCTACAGTTTCACTTCTGAGAGGGTGTAAAGGTGACATGGTGGCATCCTTCATAAACATGCCGTAAGTGATATTTTGTGTTTAATTATATAGGGGACACATTATTATCACAGTATTGTTTTTATACATAAATGTCATACTATTTCAATATCATTTACTGTATATTTCAACATTCAGCCAAGTCAACCTTTGAGTTAAAATATATTGCTAGGGTGAGAGCAAGGAATGTTGTCACACTGTTCATACCACCAACTCGAGTGCTAACTTGAAAACGAAATAGTCGCTGCATGTGACTGATGTTAATTTCCTGTTCACATCACTCTAAAATGAGGTTAATTTTTTTCTGACTCATTATGATATTTTATAATCAGCTACTGGGTTTCTGTTAATAATTAATTGTTATATATATGTGTATTATTATTAATCTGATAATATACAGTATATTTACTAAGCCTATGTGTACATGCGTATTCCTACTAACACAGAGTAGATTTACAGTCTGTGTGAGGCAGTGTACACACACACGGCTGGCCAAGCATGTCTCCAGATCTAAACCCTATTGAGCATCGGTGGGGCATCCTAAATGGTAAATGGCGCACTTATATAGCGCTTTTATCCAAAGCACTGTGTCTCATTCACCCATTCACACACACCAATGCAAACTTGCCATTAGGAGCAACTTGGGGTTCAGTGTCTTGCCCAAGGACACTTCGGCATGTGCAGCCACCCAGGCCGGGAATCGAACCGCCAACCCTACGATTAGTGGGCAACCCACTCTACCACCTCCGCCACACTCCAGTGGTAACCTGTGGCACTCCAGTGGAAAATAATGGTGGCCACACAATATATTGACACTTTGGGCCCAATTTAGACATTTTCACTTATGGGTGTACTCACTTTTGTTGCCAGCGGTTTAGACATTAATGGCTGTGTGTTGAGTTATTTTGAGGGGACAGGAAATTTACCCTGTTACACAAGCTGTACACTCACTACTTTACATTGTATCAAAGTGTCATTTCTTCAGTGTTGTCACATGAAAAGATATAATCAAATATTTACAAAAATGTGAGGGGTGTACTCACTTTTCTGAGATACTGTAAGGTATTATAAATACACTTTATGTGCCTGGGACTTCATTTACATTTACATTTATTCATTTAGCAGATGCTTTTATCCAAAGCTACTTACAAATGAGGAAATACAAGCAAAGCGATATATCAAGCGGAGAACAATACAAGTAGTGCTATCATACAAGATTTATAATTGAGTTCTAGAGAAATAAAGTGCACAGAGTAGAGATGAAGGTGTTTTTTTAAAATTATTAAAAAAAAAATTTTTATTAATAATGTGGGGGTTTGCATTTCAGGGGTTAGTTATGTGTTCACAGAAGAGGTGGGTCTTTAGCTGTTTTTTGAAAATAGTGACAGAATCTGCGGTCCACATTAAGGTTGGAAGTTCATTCCACTACTGAGGGACAGTTTGTTTGAAGGTTCTGAAAAGGGACTTTGAGCCATTCTGAGTAGGCACTACTAAGCGTCGGTTTCTAATAGATCGCAGATTGCATGAGGGAACGTAAGCCTCAAGGAGAATGTCGAGGTAGAGCGATGCTGTTCCAGACAAGGTCTCGTACGTGAGCATCAAGGCCTTGGATTTGATGTGAGCAGCTACAGGTAGCCAATGGAGGGAGATATTGAGGGGTGTGACATGGGTCCTTTTGGGATGGTTGAAGACGAGGCATGCTGCTGCATTCTGAATCATTTGAAGGGGTTTGATGGAGCTGGCTGGGTGGCCTGGGAGTAGTGCGTTGCAGTAGTCCAGTTTTGAGCTGACAAGTGCCTGGACTATAGCTGTGTAGCCTGTTCGGTGAGATAGGGTCTGCTTTTATTGATGTTATACAAAATGAACCTACAGGATCGTGCAGTTGTTGAAAAGTGGTCTGTGAATGTCAAGCTGTCTGTTACGAAACAGGACTCAAACAGGAAGTAAGCGCAGGAGTAAAGTCTTTATTTAGGTCTAAACATAAAACTAGAACTGAAGCAAAGAACATGAACTTAAACAGGGTGTGGACACTCTACCGCATTTAACTAACTTAAACATTTATCCTTTAACTAGAAATGAGGCATGAAGCACAAAACTTAGAACAAGACTATGACTTGAAACACTCATTTAACTCAGGCATGAAACACTCGTTTAACTCAGGCATGAAACACTCGTTTAACTCAGGCATGAAATACTCATTTTACTATGGCATGAAACACTCTAACTAAGGCAGGAAACCTCAGGGTTACGCATGTAACCCTGTTCCCTGAGAAGGGAACGAGATGTTGCATTTACCATAACAGTATGGGAACACCTTGCGCGCGTGACCGGTATCTGAAGCTTGTGTAAAATCATGCCTCTACTTATAGGCCTGCCATGATCAGGTGACGTTGCAATTAAGCACATCACATGATATATATATGGTACCTGTGAACCACGCTGCCAGCCTCTATTATCTGAAGCGAAGATGCAATTCACAGGCCTGCCCTGGTATGACAGTGCTATGCAACGTCTCGTTCCCTTCTCAGGGAACAGGGTTACATGCGTAACCCCGACATTCCCTTTCAAAGGGAACTTCGACATTGCATTCAGCATAACAGTATGGGAACGGGAATACCCACTCCGTCATACCGATCGTACGGCCTGTTCAAAAATACCCAAGCCCGAGGGTCACTGCAAGACACTCGAACCCGGGGTGGAATGAATATCCAGGCTGTAATAACGAATGAATGTGTGTGGCATAGACCACCCTGCAGCCGCACACACATCCTGCAAGGATACCCCTTTGGACAAAGCCTTTGAGGAGGCGACCGCCCTAGTGGAATGAGCTCTTATGCCCAGAGGCGTGGCGAGACTGCGTGCCATAAGCCCTAGAGATTGCTTCCACTATCCAATTAGAGATGTGCTGCTTTGACACAGCATCACCTTTCCTGTCGCTGCCAAAGCAGACCAGTAGCTGCTCCGACTTACGCCACTGGCCGGAGCGGTGGATATAAGTACAGAGAGCCCACCCCGCTGAGAAATGTTCTTGTAGGAGCTCCAGGACTGTAGCTATTGCCCAGTTTACTGGGTCTACAGTGGATCCCTGCGGATGGGAATCTCATCAAGGAATCTCTCAGAACCATGTTCGAGCTGGCCAAAAAGGTGCTATTAGCAGACTGTCTTGGCGAACTCTCACTAGAGCTTGTGGGAGCAGAGCGATGGGGGGAGCAGCATACAGATGTGACCTCGGCCACATGTGTGGACTCCACCCCAAAAGTCTCCCAAGATCCAACTTTATCTCGCTAGTGTTGATAGGATTGACCCTATGCATGTTCAGGATAGAAATGCCCTCATCGTAGTAGAATCCTATAACCCGTAGAAAAGTTGTCCACTGCACCGGGGAAAGCATACTTTTCTGAGATTCAACCTGAGCCCCAAGCTCTTCATGTGGGCGAGAGCAACATCTCGATGTTGAACCGCCAGCTCACTGGATCATGCTAGAGTTAACCAGTCATCCAGGTAGTTTGGTACACAGATGCCCTGGAGTCCCAGTGGAGCCAGAATGACATACATGCACTTTGGGAATGTGTAAGGGGATAAAGCTAGTGATATTTCTATGTGGAAATATGCACCTTTTAGATCTATCATCACAAACCAGTCCTCAAACTGAATCTGTGGAACAATAAGTTTGAGCGACAACCTCTGAACCTGTATGTCCGAAGAGTACGGTTCAGATGACACAGATCTAAAATTGGCCGCATACTCCCACTTTTTTGCGGAACAGGAAATAATGGCTGTAAACCTCCCTCCCTTCGGGAATGGGGTACATGTTCTATGGCCCCATTGTCCAAAAGGGAACTTACTACCTGCGCTAACGTTGGGCTCTGGTCTGTGCTGACTGCTGTGGTGAGCAAACCTGTGAACAGGGGGTCGAGCTATAAACTGGACCCGGTAACCCTTTCTACGGTAGACAGAACCCATGGAGACACATTTGGCAGTAGTTTGCACGCTGCCTGATGGTCTTTTGGTGACATTAACTATTCCACATTCTATTGGAGGGAAAGCGTCAGATTTTTGTTGCCCTGTGACAGCTCGCTGACCAGAGAACACTGAAAACTTGGGGACCATCTTGGCTAGGGGAGGCCCTACAGTAGCACTGGGGGCTACATGCCCTAACAACCTCATGTCCCCAGATACATCCCTCCACGGCCCCTCAGGACCGCTCTTCTTTGCCTGCTTGGCCTTTATGACCATTCTCAGATCAGGCCTAGTAGCAGACCGTGACTGTGGCCACCCGGTTCCCCTGGCTGTCTGTGGGGGTTGGCGGGCTGCCATACTTGCCTTTTGGGTCTCCCTCACACTAGTGCTGGCCCAGGCTCCACTCGTGGACGCCCGGGTGAGCTCGAGACAACAGGGAAGGAACTGGCTTTTTTTTGGAATGCCGCCATATGTTGAGCTCACTCAGCAGGTCTGCTTATTAGGCCTGCAACCCTGTCATTGTCTGCAGTGACCCACAAGCAAGACTACTACTAAATTGGCTTGCCCACCAATGACACGGTGGCCTTACATGGCTTGGATGCAAGCCGGCTCCCGTAATTACCTGCCATCGGTGGAGAGAGGTAGCTCGCAAGCGCCTCCTCCACCTTGAGCATAGCTAAATAGCCATGCCGTTCATTCCCACAATGGCCGAATAATCCAACATAGTGTGGTTATGAATATGGCTTATGTGTGGTTTTCTCCCAGAAGCCTGAGATTTTGTCATGCACTTCTGGAAGACAGGGGAGTTTCTGCAGTGTTAGGGATTTACTTTCACTGGGTAATCACTTCAAGTAGCTCTTTATATGCTGCTCTCAGTTTTTTAACACATCCTTCTAACTCCTCGGAGTCAGAGAGGAATTATTACCTTTTGGCTTTCCATAGCGGAAAGAGGAGTCGCAACGCGAGCTCCAAAATCCAGCGGAGAGCCGAACCCGGAAGACAGAGCAAGAGATAGAGCATCGCTCATCTCCGGCTCCTCTTCTGGATCTATAAGAGATCCCCCGAACCTGAGACGGCTGGCTGCCTCGGCAGCGGCCGGCCCAGATCCGCGAGGCTCTGAAACCCAACTCGCTTCGGCTTCCGTTTTTTTTTCTTGAAGAGCGCAAGTAGCGAGCCGAGCTGCGTAATGTAGGCGTTACCATGCGCAGCCTCTCGAGGCTCTCGCTAACACTTCACCCAGAAAGTGTGCACTTTTCCCCGTGATGAAATGGTAGCAAGCCGTAACACACTTCTTGAATTCCTTCTCGCTCATTACTTACCTCTCTTTTCCTCTAAAAAAGGACAGAAAAGTTAAGAGATTTTGAGAAAATATTGAGTAGAAATGAAGCGTTTTTGTCACACAAACAACAGACATGCAGTCTCACTGAAGATAATAAGGCTGGCGGCGTGGTTCACAAGTGCCATATATATATCATGCAACGCGCTTAATTGCCACGTCACCTGATCATGGCAGGCCTATAAGTAGAGGCATGATTTTACACAAGCTTCAGATACTGGTCACGCGCGCAAGGCATTCCCATACTGTTATGCTAAATGCAACGTCGAAGATCCCTTTGAAAGGGAACTCTTGTTTCACTATGGCAAGAAACACTTGTTTAACTATGGCAGGAACATTCATTTAACTATGGCATGAACACCCATTTAACTATGGCATGAACCCTCATTTAACTAAGGAACAGGAAAATAGACAGAGCATGGTAACATTACCACCTGGCACCATTATTCATTCCGTCTTTTCTCTATTAGTCTCTATTCCGATGCCGTGCGATGTGTGCAGCAATGCAAGGGGTTTAAATAACCAGTCACCATTATCTTAATTGCTGACAGCTGGCAACACTTCACAACACACCCTCGCACCTCCGCCAATAACTGAACCGGGCAAGGACAGAACAGGAACCAAAACAATTGCACATGTCCATTGTAACAAAGTCTTATTGTCCATGTGCACTTCAAGCACGTGCACGTGCTCTCCTGCTGATCGTGCACATCGTTGCCGCAGCGCCATCTGCCGGCGAGATCGTGACACTGTCATAAAAAGTTACCGGAAGGTTTCTGGCTGTCCTGGTTGGCTTGAGTGTGGTTTAGCCAAGCTGTACAGTGAGGTTGTGGTTGATTGAGGGGCAGGCTGGGATGAACAGAAGCTTTTTCAATCTTTCATTTGGGATGACATTTAATCTGTGCTATATTGTGCCTAAAAAATATAAAAAACAGTGAAAGTGTGACAACATTCCTAATTCTCCCCTACATACAGTCCCCTCTGAAAGTATTGGAACATCAATTTTATTGTTTTTGCTATATACTGAAGACATTTGGGTTTGCGATCAAAAGATGAATGAGACGATAGATCAGAATTTCAGATTTTATTTCTATATTTCAGATTTTTATTTCTATTTACATCTAGATGTGTTAAACAACAAATTATTATTATGTGATATATTTAGTTTAATGCTGTTTTTTAACATAATGCTGTTTTTTTATTGTGTGTTTTGTTTATATCCATTATTAGCTTGTCTCTTTTTGGTTGAAAGCTCTTAGTTGTTTTCTGCTTTGTGATTTTAATATGTGCAACTTAAAAATAAATTGATTTTATATGTGAAACTTAAAAATATATACTGTTTATACCCCAGAGAAACATGAAAGGTTAATAATCAATTTCCTGGAGATAATTTAATGTATTTTTCCAAGGACCTCATTTTAACCATTTTAACCTTGGGGGGGTGGGGGTGGTTCAGTACTATTGTTTTAAAAGAAACCTATTATACTATTATAATATTGTCTTAAACCCTGCTACACAGTTTCACACTTTGAGTCTTGAGTCACAAAAAAAAGTGTTGTGAAAATATTCTGCTTTGCCAGATGCACCATGTCCTCTCTATAAAACAGGTTTTTAGTAATTCTAAGTCATTAAAAATGCCAGTTATAATGCCAGGATATCTATTATGATACTTTGTGTTATGCATTGTAAAGTCTACAAATATAAATTTAACTTAATTGTCTTAGCACACATTCTTCAAATTCCATTTAACAGACATTTTAACTAAACCTGTTTATGATAGGCCAAATGGCAAATCTTCTACACTGTAACACTGACATTAGCAAGTGGAAATGTCCTGAATATAGTGACATCAGCTCAGATTTAATTATGGACATAGTCCAACTATTTAAATATTATTTGTGTACAGTAACATGTTGACTATTTATTGGAGCTAAAGATGTTTTATTTTTTGCTTGTGAACTTTCCACCAACAGAACACATCATGTGCTATTTGATACTATTAATAGGATTGTTTTAATTATTGAAAATCACACATTGTAGTCTGATATGAATAAAGGGTGGCAGTAATTGTTTGTTAATTTGTTATTAGGAAGTCTGTCATCTTTTTCTACGACCTCACTGTAATGTGCTTTCCATGTTCAAGGTGATTATGGTTGCTTGTCTTACCACATACCAATGATCTTAAGGGGCCAAATTAAGAGGTGCTAGGTCTGTGTGGACTTCACCTAAAACACACATGAAACATGAAAAAAAAAACATCCTCCAGCGATATCTGGAATTACAGAGCATAAACAACTATTGTATATTCTACCTTCTCTGAATTTTAATGCTCCTCACTTTTTTTCTCTGCTCATTTGCATATGCAGTTATTGATGCATGACATGGACATAATTAAACCAGATCCTTTTTGAAGAATGTAATTCTTTTGCAGCATGATTGATCAATGTCTTTGGAATATTGGTCACAACAGCATCATTCTTTTTCTTAGAGTACAATGATCTATCTATGTAAATGAGACCAGTATTTATCCTCTGATATAGTAGCTTGTTGTCTAACAGTTGGAGGTCCATTCAGATGCTACAGTGAGGGAAAAAAGTATTTGATCCCCTGCTGATTTTGTACGTTTGCCCACTGACAAAGAAATGATCAGCCTATAATTTTAATGGTAGTTGTATTTGAACAGTGAGAGACAGAATAACAACAAAAAAATCCAGAAAAACTCATGTCAAAAATTTTATAAATTAATTTGCATTTTAATGAGGGAAAAAAGTATTTGACCCCCTCTCAATCAGAAAGATTTCTGGCTCCCAGGTGTCTTTTATACAGGTAACGAGCTGAGATTAGGAGCACACTCTTAAAGGGAGTGCTCCTAATATCAGTTTGTTACCTGTATAAAAGACACCTGTCCACAGAAGCAATCAATCAATCAGATTCCAAACTCTCCACCATGGCCAAGACCAAAGAGCTCTCCAAGGATGTCAGGGACAAGACTGTAGACCTACACAAGTCTGGAATGGGCTACAAGACCATTGCCAAGCAGCTTGGTGAGAAGGGGACAACAGTTGGTGCGATTATTCGCAAATGGAAGAAGCACAAAAGAACTGTCAATCTCCCTCGGCCTGGGGCTCCATGCAAGATCTCACCTCGTGGAGTTGCATTGATCATGAGAACAGTGAGGAATCAGCCCAGAACTACACGGGAGGATCTTGTCAATGATCTCAAGGCAGCTGGGACCATAGTCACCAAGAAAACAATTGGTAACACACTACGCCGTGAAGGACTGAAATCCTGCAGCGTGCGCAAGGTCCGCTGCTCAAGAAAGCACATATACATGCCTGTCTGAAGTTTGCCAGTGAACATCTGAATGATTCAGAGGACAACTGGGTGAAAGTGTTGAGGTCAGATGAGACCAAAATGGAGCTCTTTGGCATCAACTCAACTCGCCGTGTTTGGAGGAGGAGGAATGCTGCCTATGACCCCTGGAACACCATCCTCACCGTCAAACATGGAGGTGGAAACATTATGCTTTGGGGTGTTTTTCTGCTAAGGGGACAGGACAACTTCACCGCATCAAAGGGACGATGGACAGGGCCATGTACTGTCAAATCTTGGGTGAAAACCTCCTTCCCTCAGACAGGGCATTGAAAATGGGCCGTGGATGGGTATTCCAGCATGACAATGACCCAAAACACACGGCCAAGGCAACAAAGGAGTGGCTCAAGAAGAAGCACATTAAGGTCTTGGAGTGACCTAGGCAGTCTCCAGACCTAAATCCCATAGAAAATCTGTGGAGAGAGCTGAAGGTTCGAGTTGCCAAACGTCAGCCTCGAAACCTTAATGATTTGGAGAAGATCTGCAAAGAGGAGTGGGACAAAATCCCTCCTGAGATGTGTGCAAACCTGGTGGCCAACTACAAGAAACGTCTGACCTCTATGATTGCCAACAAGGGTTTTTAAACCAAGTACTAAGTCATGTTTTGCAGAGGGGTCAAATACTTATTTCCCTCATTAAAATGCAAATCAATTTATAACATTTTTGACGTGCGTTTTTCTGGATGTTTTTGTTGTTATTCTGTCTCTCACTGTTCAAATACAACTACCATTAAAATTATAGACGGATCATTTCTTTGTCAGTGGGCAAACGTACAAAATCAGCAGGGGATCAAATACTTTTTTCCCTCACTGTAACTGTCTCATCCTAATAGCTAATCCACTTATGGAGATGTTGTAGACAGCCATCAACCCTTTATGTGCTTCTCCAAATAATGTTGCATCTTCCTTTTTTCTTTTCCTTTGCTTCAGAGATCCCCCACCTCATGTGTCAATCTGTAGGGATGAAAAATGGAACTATACATGCTTCAATGGGGGTAACTGCACTGAGACACACTTTATGTGTGACTGCCTACCAGGCTTTACCGGACAGTGGTGAGCAAGTCTCTACCATACACTTTAGGGGTGTAATGCAATGGCTCTATCTGTATCTGTATTTGTTTAGTGTTCCACATATGCATATCTCTATTCAGATTTAAACAAGAGGAAGCAGGTTTGGCCTGAGCCATTTTTCATTTTTCATTAACACAATCTATAACAACAAATAAATGATAGTTCCTGCTTCTTTTACTCAGGTGTGAGCAGGATCTAGATGAGTGTGTGTCCAACCCGTGCTTGAATGGAGGCTTCTGCCACAACCTGGTCAACAAATTCTACTGTGTGTGTGCTCTGAGCTACACAGGCAACACCTGCCAGATTGATGTAAGCAACTTTTACTCTTATGTGGCTATTCTGCTTTGTCACAACCTCTTCCAGCTGCTTTCCCATCTCGCAACAAATCTGGACAACAGCTTTTGATGTGCGTGTCTGGGAGATTCTTACCAGCATTTGGAAATGTGCTTTAACATTAGATAAGAATTTTTGGAATGATTGTGTTGGTATTCATGACCATTTCATAATCTTTTCTTTGTAATACACTTTTTGTTTTATTTTACATTACTGCACACTATTATATTTCCATTCAAAGTTGTATAATTATAGATTGTTTATTAAAGGGGTCGTATCATGATTTTAAAAAGTTTAAACATTAATTATTTTGTTTATTGGATGTACTTGAACAGGTTAACATGCTTTAATGTTAAAAAATGCATTATTTGTCAAATAATGTACATTATTGCAGTGCCTCTATTCCCAGACTGACTGAAACACTTCAAAGCCCCCCCTTTCAAAAAAAACTTGGAGTGCTGTGATTGGCCAGTTGACTCGTTGCATTGTGATTGGCAATTTTAGACTTTTAGTACTCTGAAGACATACAGGTGCAATATGCTGACGCCCAAACTTATTGTTCCACAGATTCAGTTTGAGGACTGGTTTGTGATGATAGATCAAAAGGTGCATATTTCCACATAGAAATATCACTAGCTTTATCCCCTTGCACCTTCACAAAGTGCATGGATGTCACTCTGGCTCCATTGTGACTCCAGGGCATCCATGTACTAAACTACCTCGACGACTTGTTAATTCTAGCATCATCCAGGGAACTGGCGGTTCAACACCGAGATGTTGTTCTCGCCCACATGAAGAGCTTGGGGCTCAGGTTGAACCTCAGAAAAGTATGCTTTTCCCAGTGCAGTAGACAACTTTTCTAGGGGTTATAAGGATTCTACTACGATTTCTATCCCCAAAATGCGTAGGGTCAATCCTATCAACACTAGCAAGATAAAGTTGGATCTTGGGAGACTATTGGCACTTATGGGCCTATTACACAGGAGACCGTTCAGTGGTGGCTGAGAATTTGGGGGTTTCGTCCAAGAACGAAACCTCTGAGAATAATCAGTGTCACACGGCAATGCCTATGTGCTCTGAGAATTTGAGTGTCCCCGGTTTCTAGCCTTGGGTCACACTCTACGGGTGTCTCCTTAGCGCAAGATGATAATGACAGACACCTCCCTCAAGGGCTGGAGCGCGGTCTTAGACAGCTGTCCAGCTCACGGTCTCTGGTGCGGCCCTCATCTAGAGCGGCATATAAATTGCCTAGAAATGTGGGCCATATTTCTAGCACTGAGATTCCTTCTTCCTCAATTGAGAGGTCACCATGTGTTTACAGACAACACAGTGTTGGTCTCATAGATTGACCACCAGGGAGGATTATGTCTGTGCCCCCTGTTCAGGCAGACACAACTAATTCTTCTCTGGGCAGAAGGAAAGTTTGTCAGTGAATGCAATGTACATTCTGGGAATATGGGGGCAGACATCCTGTTGAGGCAGGGGCTGGAGGCCCAGGACAGTCTATGTCTGCTGCTAGTAGCACCTTATTGGCCAGCTTGAATATTGTTCTCAGAGATAATATCCCTGCTAGATGGCACTCCTTGGGAGATTCCCATGCGCAGGGACCCACTGTAGACCCAGTGATCTGCGCAATACAATAACTACAGTCCTGGAGTTCTTATAAGAACATTTCTCAGCGGTGTGGGCTCCTTCTACAATCAGGGTTTACGTGGCCCCCATTTCGGCCAGCCACGCCCCTGTTGATGGAGCCTCTGTGGGGTAACATCCTCTAACTTCGAGGTTTATGCGTGGTGTCAGGCGGCTGAGGCCCATCTTTCTGTTGTCCTGGAAGGTCTGTCAGGTGCCGATTTGAACCCTTAGAATGGATCTACTGTCTCAAGCCGGAGCAGCTGCTGGTCAGCTTTGGCGGCGACAGTAGAGGTTATGCTGTGTCAAAGCAGCAAATCTCTAATTGGATAGTGGAAGCAATCTCTATTGCTTATGAGGCGCGCGGTCTCACTACGCCTCTGGGCATAAGGGCTCATTCCACTAGGGTGGTCGCCTCCACAAAGGCTTTGTCCAAAGGGGTATCATTACAGGATGTGTGTGCTGCTGCACGTTGGTCTATGCCACACACATTCATTCATTATTACAGCCTGGATATTCATTCCACCCCGGGCTCGAGTGTCTTGCAGTGACCCTCGGGTTTGGGTCTTTTTGAACAGGCCGTACCCTCGGTATGACGGAGTGGGTATTCTCATTCCCATAGTGTTATGCTAAATGCAGCGTCGAAGTTCCCTTTGAAAGGCCTGTGAATTGTGTCTTCACTTTAGATAATAGAGGTTGATGATGTGGTTCACAGGTGCCATATTTATATCACGCGACGTGCTTAATTGCAACATCACCTGATCATGGCAGGCCTATAAATAGGCATGATTTTACACAAGCTTTAGATGCCAGTCTGGTCATTCTCCACTGACTTCTCTCATCAACAAGGCTTTTGTGCCTGCAGAACTGCCTCTGGATGTTTTATTTTTTGTTTGTTTGTTTTTTGTACCATTCTGTGTAAACTCTGACAGTTGTGCATTTATTTATATTATTGTAGTGAAACAAAATTAAATGGGGACATCTCATTATACAATTTAATTCTATTTTAAACACAATTGAATTCTATCTTAACAAAATTAAGTTTTGAGGGCCATTGGAAACAGTGTCTTGCAGAAGTATTTACCCCCTTGGCTTTTCCCCCCCTATTTTGTTGCCTTATAACCTGGAATTAAAATGGATTTTTGGGGGGTTTGTATCATTTGATTTGTCATGATTTCCCCTCGAGCTAGCACTGTAGCATGCAGTGTGATCGGAGACCCGAAGCGTGAATTCGATGCGCGAACTCGAAGCACGAGCAAATGCGTGAGCTCTTAGCGAACGCATGCTTTTGGGCTCTTCAGTGACACTGACATTGTTTACTTTCTACATGTGCTTTTGTTATGGTTTTTGTCCTGTCTCCACCCCTGTCTTGTCATTGGTTGTTTCGCATAGGTGTGGCATCATTGTTTTCAGCTGTCTTCTGTTTCACCCCGATTACGTTTGTCATTTAACCCCTCGTGTCTCTTTGTACCTTGCGTAGTATTGAGTGTTATCTCCTTACTAAGCGGTTGTTTCTTATTTCTCGTTTTTCATTCATGTTCATTGACCTTGTTTCTTGTTTCTCATTTCTTATTCTAGCTTTGCCCAGTTTATGCCTGTTTGTAGATCGCCTGACCCATTTCCTGTTATTTAGACTGTCTCATGATCTGGATTTGTCTGCCTGACCCCCTCAAATAAAAATGTTTAACTGCACTTGCATCCATCCTCACCTTCATAAAATTTAATACGTGACAGAATACTATGCCTCATCCTGGAAGCAGCAGGAAGATGGTGGAGATGTCATGCCAAGGAAACTAAGCAAACCATCCCAGCTTTCAATTCGATCCAGTTTCCTCAGTGGACTTTTGTAGATTTCCCAGATAGGCATGATAGGTTTTTTGGCTACCCTGAATATTTTCTGGTTGACTGCCAGATTTATTTCTCAAGCCTAATGGATGCCAAGCTCAGCGAGAAGCAATGGATTAGGTTCATGTTGTCCCGGTTTTTTGGCTCAGCCCGCCAGTGGGCACAGCATCTAGCAGACATGGCATTTAGGGGACTGGAGAATGTAACTCAGTTTGAGGGACTATTCATGATGGTGTTCGGCAGTCCAGATACCAGGGCCATCCTGGGGGATCTGTTGGGGGAGGCCTACCTCACAGAAACACCTACCATGCCGTTCACCCTTGAGTGGGCAAACTGGGTGACCTCCTCCCAAGAGCTCCCACCTAAGACCCACTATATTGCCTCTGGATGGAGCTCAAATCTTCTCTAATTCCAGACTGCTGGGACTACGGCTGCTCCTAAGGCCATACAGACTTCATATAAATCCATAATGAACTTTTTCACACTGTTGTTACCCAGATGAGGATGGGTTCCCTTCTGAGTCTGGTTCCTCTCAAGGTTTCTTCCTCTTACCATCTTAGGGAGTTTTTCCTTGCCACCGTCGCCACTCAGTGGCTTGCTCAGTTGGGATAAATTCACACCTTTAATATCTGTATACCATGTTGATATTTTTATAAAGCTGCTTTGAGACAATGTCTATTGTAAAAAGCGCTATACAAATAAAATTGAATTGAATTGAATTGAATATATGGTCTCCTCTGCCGATCTCCAGACAGAGGTCAACGTGGCGACCTCATCTTCAGAGCTCCAACCTGAGACTCACAAGGTGGTCTCACCTGCAGAGCTCAAGCTCCAGGTCAATGTGGCGACCTCATCCCCAGAGCTCCAACCTGAGACCCATGAGGTAGTCTCACCTGCAGAGCTCCAGCCAGAGGTCAACGTGGCGACGTCATCTCCAGAACTCCAACCTGAAACCCACGAATAAGTCTCATCTACAGAGCTCCAGCATGAGACCCATGAGGCGGTCTCATCCCCAGAGCTCCAGCATGATACCCACGAGGTGGTCTCATCAACAGCGCTTCCAATCCATGTTCCTGTCTGCCGTCGAAGAGGTGACCTCTCAAGTCAAGTTCCTTTTTGAGGTCGAGGAGATGACCTCTCAAGCCAAGTTACTGTCCGAGGTCGAAGAGACAGCCTCTCAAGCCAAGTTCCTGTGCGAGGTCGAAGAGGCGACCTCTCAAGTCAAGTTCCTTTTCGAGGTCGAGGAGATGACCTCTCAAGCCAAGTTACTGTCCGAGGTCGAAGAGACAGCCTCTCAAGCCAAGTTCCTATGCGAGGTCGAAGAGACGACCTCTCAAGCCAAGTCCCTGTGCAAAGTCAAAGAGACGACATCTCAAACCACGTTCCTGTCCAGGGTCGAAGAGACGACCTCTCAAACCAAGTTCCTGTCTGGGGTCGAACAGACGACCTCTTAAGCTAAGTTTCTTTGTGAGGTTGAAGAGACTCCCTCCCAAGTCAAGTTTCTGTCCAAGGTCAAAGAGACAGCCTCCCAAGCCAAGTTCATGTACGAGGTCGAAGAGGCGACCACTCAAGCCAAGTTCTGGTCTGAGGTCAAAGAGACAACCTCCCAAGCCAAGTTCATGTCCACCTTCGAAAAGAGAAGGCCTCCCAAGCCAAGTTCATGTCTGAGGTCGAAGAGATGGCCACTCAAGCCAAGTTCCTGTCTGAGGTTGAAGAGAAGACCTCCCAAGACAAGTTCATATCAGAGGTTGAAGAGATGACCACTCAAGCCAAGTTCCTGTCCGAGGTCAAAGACAAGGCCTCCCAAGCCAAGTTCATGTCCAAGGTCGAAGAGATGGCCTCCCAAGCCAAGTTCATGTCCGAGGTCGAAGAGACGGCCTCCCAAGACAAGTTCATGTCCGAGGTCGAAGAGACGGCCTCCCAAGACGTGTTCCTGTCTGAGGGCGACCTCCCACGCCAAGTTCCAGCTAAAGGTCGACAAGGTGACCTCCCACGCCAAGTTCCAGTCTGAGATCGATGATGTGACCTTCCACACCAAGTTCCAGTCTGAGATCAATGATGTGACCTTCCATGCCAAGTTCCAGTCTGAAACCAATGTCACGACCAACCAGACTCTGCTCAAGCTTGAAGCCAACGTCACGACCAACCAGGTTCTGCTCACGCCTGAAGCTGACATCATGACCAACCAGGTTATGCTCATACCAGAGTCTGTTGATAGGACCAACCAAGATCTCCTCATGCCTGAAACTGACATCATGACCAAGCAAGTTCTGATCACGTCAGAGTCTGTTGACACGGACAACCAAGTTTTGATCATGCCTAAGTCTGCTGAGATGGACAACCAAGTTCTGCTCACACCTGAGTCTGCTGACACAGACAACCAAGTTTTGATCATGCTTGAGTCTGATGAGATGGACAACCAAGTTCTGCTCACACCTGAGTCTGCTGACACGGACAAACAAGTTCTGCTTACGCCGGAGTCTGCTGACACGGACAACCAAGTTCTGCTCATGCCCGAGTCTGCTGACACAGACAACCAAGTTTTGATCAAGCCTGAGTCTGCTGAGATGGACAACCAAGTTCTGCTCACGCCCGAGTCTGCTAACATGGATAACAAAAGTTCCGCTCACGACCGAGTCTGTTGACACGGACAACCAAGCTCTGCTCACACGCAAGTCTGCTGACACAACCAACCACATTCTGCTCACACCTGAGTCTGTTGACACAGCCAACCAAGTTCAGCCTGCAGAGTCGATGGAGGGGAGGACACTCTGCCTTCCTGCTCCTCTGAGGACGACGCGCCGCCTTCCTCTGCTGAGGATGTTGTTCTGCCTTCCTGCTCCGCTCAGGACTCAGTCTCCCGGGTTCAGCTGAAGACATTTTGTCCAAAGGGCCAGGACCACCAGGGGAGGGAAGTGTGTCCTTGGGGGGGGTTCTGTCACAATTTCCCCTTGCGCTAGCGCTGTAGCATGCAGCGTGTTTGGAGACCTGAAGCGTGAGTTTTGATGTGCGATTTCGATACATGAGGTCAATGCTCGAGCCGATGTGAGAGCTCTTAGCGAATGCATGCTTTTGGGTCTTCAATGACATTGACTTTGTTTACTATCTACATGTGCTTTTGTTATGGTTTTTGTCCTGTCTCCGCCCTGTCTGGTTGTTTCCCCTAGGTGTGTCATCATTGTTTTCAGCTGTCTTCTGTTTCACCCCTGATTATGTTTGTCATTTAAACCCTTGTGTCTCTTTGTACCTTGCGTAGTATTGAGTGTTATCTCCTTACCAAGCGGTTGTTTCTTGTTTATTGTTTTTCATTCATGTTTTTTGACCTTGTTAGTCATTTCTTGTTTCTGATTCTAGCCTTGCCCAGTTAATGCCTGTTTGCAGATCGTATTTTGACCACGCTACTGTCTCATGATGTGGATGTGTCTGCCTGACCCTCTCAAAGAAAAGTCTTTAACTGCACTTGCATCCATCCTCACCTTCATAACTTTTAATATTTCACAGATTTACAGAACATGCCTACCACTTTGAAGATGCAAAATATTTTTATTGTGAAATAAACAAGAAATAAGACACAAAAAACAGAAAACTTGAGCGTGCATAACTATTCATTCACCCCCCCACCCCGCCAAAAAAAAGTCAATACTTTGTAGAGCCATCTTATGCAACAGTTACAGCTCTCTTGGGGTATGTCTCTATAAGCTTGGCACATCTAGCCACTGGGATTTTTGTCCATTATTCAAAGCAAAACTGCTCCAGCTCCTTCAAGTTGGATGGGTTCCACTGGTATACAGCAATCTTTAAGTCATACCACAGATTCTCAATTGGATTGAAGTCTAGGTTTTGACTAGGCCATTTCAAGACATTTAAATGTTTCCCCTTAAACCACTCAAATGTTGCTTTAGCAGTATGCTTAGAGTCATTGTCTTGCCGGAAGGTGAACCTCCGTCCCGGTCTCAAATCTCTGGAAACTAAAACAGGTTTCCTTCGAGAATTTCCCTTTATTTAGCATTATCCATATTTCCTTAAATTCTGACCAGTTTCCCACTCCCTGCTGATAAAAAAACATCCCCACAGCATGATGCTGCCACCACCATGCTTCACTGTGCGGATGGTGTTATTGTAATGATGGGTTTGAGCCAGAAATAGCGTTTTCCTTGATAGCCAAAAAGCTAAATTTTAGTCTCATTTGACCAGAGTACCTTCTTCCATATATTTGGGAAGTCTCCCACATGCTTTCTTGTGAACCGCAAATTGTTTGCTTATTTTTTTCTTTTTTCTGGCCACTCTTAAAAAAGCCCAGCTCTGTGGAGTGTATGGCTTAAAGTGGTCCTATGGTCAGATACGCCAATCTTTGCTGTGGAGCTTTGCCACTCCTTCAGGGTTATCTTTGGTCTCTTTGTTGCCTCTCTGATTAATGCTGTCCTTGTTTTGGTGTACGGCCCTCTCTTGGCAGGTTTGTTGTGGTGCCATATTCTTTCCATTTTTTTAATAATGGATTTAATGGTGCTCCGTAGAATGTTCAGTTTCTGATTTTTTTTTATAACCCAACCCTGAATTATAATTCTCACAACTTTGTCCCTGACCTGTTTGGAGAGCTCCTTGGTCTTCATGGTGCTGCTTGCTTGGTGGTGCCTCAGACTCTGGGACATTTCAGAACAGGTATATATATATATATATATATATATATATATATATATATATATATATGTTACGACACGGGAGCATAGGCGGGAGCAGGTGCAGATCAAAGTCTTTATTGCTCGAACACAAGGTCAATAAACATGAGTAGCAATATGCGATATGCGGTCTTAGACATGAAGCAAGATTCAAGGCATGAAACATAAACAGGACACTAGAACACGACCGCTTAACATCAATGTGGCTAACACTTACATGTACTTAGACTTCGTTAGCTAGTTAACCGTATCTCCAAATAATACTGAGCAAAGTGCAATGTAACATGAGGGCTTTAAATAGCAAACACAATCAAACTAAAACACTGACAGCTGGAGTAAATCAAGACATACCATCGAACATCAACCAATGCCAAAACAGGGGGAGAACCAAAAACCAAAACAAAGGCGCGTGTCCACTGAGATCATGTGACACTTATATTGCACGTAGGTGTACTTTTATTGAACTAATGATGTGACTTCTGAAGGTAATTGGTTGCACCAGATCTTATTTAGGGGCTTCAAATCAAAGGTGTTGAATACATATGTGCACACCTAGGGTTAACCCTAACCCTTACGTTTTTGATTTGAAAAAAAAAATTTAAAACAAGTTTTTTTTTTTATTTCACTTCACCAATTTGGACTGTTTTGTGTATGTTCGTTACATGAAATCCAAATAAAAATCCATTTAATTACAGATTGTACGTTACGACACAGGACTCAAGAAGGGAAGTACACGCAGGAGTACAGTCTTTATTTGCCACTGAAGTCAACACACAAGGAGGCAGGAAACAAGGTCCAAACATAAAACTTGAACTCAAGCAAAGAACAGGAAACTTAAACAGGGTGTGGGAACTCTACCACATTTAACTAACTTAAACATTTCTCCTTTAACTAGTAATGATGTGGGAAGCACCAAACTTAGAACCAGACCTTGACATGAAACACTCAATTAACTCAGGCATGAAACACTCCTCTAATTATGGCAGGAAACACTCCTGTAACTATGGCAGGAAACACTCATCTAACTATGGCAGGAAACACTCATCTAACTATGGCATGAACACATCTAACTATGGCATGAGCACATCATTTCACTAGAGCATGAACAACTCATTTAACTAGAGCATGAACTCATCATTTAACTAGAGCATGAACTCATCATTTAACTAGAACAGGAACACTCCTTTAACTTAGGCATGAATACTGATTAAACAAAGACAGAAACACTCTTAACTATGGCAAGGCATAAACACTCTTAACTATGACATGGCATGAACACTCTCAACTATGGCATGGCATAAACGCTCTTAACTATGGCATGGCATAAACACTCTTAACTCTGGCATGGCATAAACACTCTTAACAAGGCATAAGCTAAGGAACAGGAAAACAGACAGAGCATGGCAACATCACAACCTGGTACCATTATTCATTCCGTCTTCTTCTCTGTCCGTCCTTTCTCCATTAGTCCTTTCTCTACTTTACTTTAACGCTGCGCAACATGCGCAGCAACACGACGGGTTTAAATAACCAGTCAGCATTCTCTTAATTGCCGACAGCTGGCAACACTTGACACAGTTTTAGCGTCCATGTGCACTTCTAGCACGTGCATTTGTGCGCTTTGAAGCCGCTCGTGCATGTTGTCGCCACAGCGCCGTCTGCCGGCGAGAACATGGCAGAACCCCCCCTCCAAAGGCGCCCCTCCTGGAGCACCAAAACCCCCTCCAATGGGGGTCCTGGGCCCCTGTGTAATCTGTCTCTTGATGCATCGGAAAACAGGGTGGCCTCTGCCGGGCAGCAGACAGGAGTCTGGAACGCTGGGCGACGTCCTCAGCAGGACTGGAATGCTGGGCGACATCCTCAGTGGGACTGGCGCTTGGAGGGACATTCTCTGCGCGGCTGGATCACGGAGGGATGTCCTCTGTGGGGCTGGACAGTGGGACAGCCTCCTTGGCGGGACAGGACATCAGGACAGCCTCCTTGGTGGGACAGGACACTGGGACAGCCGCCTCGGCAGGACAGGACAGCAGGACAGCTTCCTCGGCAGGACAGGACAGCAGGACAGCTTCCGCGGTGGGACAGGACAGCGAGACAGCTTCCTCGGCGGGACAGGACAGCGGGACAGCTTCCTTGGCAGGACAGGACAACAGGACAGCTTCCACGGCAGGACAGGACAGCAGGGCAGCTTTCTTAGTGGCAGAGTCCTCCCCGCAGGTCTCTGGCTGGAGTTTTGAGGTCACCAATTTGACCTCGGGCTGGAGCTCCGGAGCTGAGACCTCCCCGCAGGTCTTTAGCTGGAGCTCTGAGGTCGCCAAGTTGACCTCGGGCTGGAGCTCTGGAGCTGAGACCTCCCCGTAAGTCCTCAGACATGCATCTTGCTGTCCTCTCCAACACGTCGACTGGAACCTGATGTGAAGCTGCGGATTCAAGCATGTTCACCCACTTGGGAGCTGCGGAGTCTAGCATGTCCACCCACTTGTAGAAAAGGTGCAAGGGCGGGTTAGGCTGGGGCTTTCCATTGACCCGCCACCCCAGCAGATCCAGACCCGAAGATGTCCTGAACGGTAGAATTCTTCGACAAACAGTTCCACGATCTGGGTGACATCCTGGACAGCGGGGGACCCAGCACTCACCAGTTCCTCCGCCCATTCCCTGGCCGGGCCGCAAGACCGGGACTCCAAGAACCTGATCCACTGGCTCTTGGTAGGCTTGGGATACGCCAGGCTGCACAAATAAACCTGGCAACTGCAGAGGAATACCAGCAGGTAGCTCCCCAATCTTGCTGTCACCGGTGGGAGCTCGGCAGCAAACCTCTGCGGGAACTGCACGGACTGGAAATGCGGCCAGTAGTCCGAGCACCTCCCAATAAGGTGCCCTCCTGCTACTTCCATGGTTGGGCATTCTGTTACGACACAGGACTCAAGACAGGTAGTAAGTGCAGGAGTACTGTCTTTATTTGCCACTTAAGTCAACACACGAGGAGGCGGGAAACAAGGTCTAAACATGAAACTCGAACTCAAGCAAAGAACAGGAAACTTAAACAGGGTGTGGGAACTCTACCACATTTAACTAACTTAAACATTTCTCCTTTAACTACTAAATGAGGTGGGAAGCACCAAACTTAGAACCAGACCTTGACATGAAACACTCAATTAACTCAGGCATGAAACACTCCTCTAATTATGGCAGGAAACACTCCTGTAACTATGGCAGGAAACACTCATCTAACTATGGCATGAGCACATCATTTCACTAGAGCATGAACGCATCATTTAACTAGAGCATGAACACATAATTTAACTAGAGCATGAACTTATCATTTAAGTAGAACACGAACACTCTAACTTAGGCATGAATACTCATTAAACAAAGACAGAAACATTCTTAACTATGGTAAGGCATAAACACTCTTAACAACTATGACATGGCATGAACACTCTTAACTATGACATGGCATAAACACTCTTAACTAAGGCATGGCACAAGCACTCTCAACTAGGCATAGCATAAACACTCTCAACTAGGCATAGCATAAACACTCTTAACTCTGGCATTGCATAAACACTCTTAACAAGGCATAAGCTAAGAAACTGGAAAACAGACAGAGCACGGCAACATCACAACCTGGCACCATTATTCATTCCGTCTTCTTCTCTGTTCGTCCTTTCTCTATTAGTCCTTTCTCTACTTTACTTTAATGCCGCACGACGTGCGCAGCAACACGAGGGGTTTAAATAACCAGTGAGCATTCTCTTAATTGCTGACAGCTGGCAACACTTGACACAGTTTTAGCGTCCATGCGCACTTCAAGCACGTGCACGTGCGCGCTTGGAAGCCGCTCGTGCACATTGTCACCAAAGCGCCGTCTACCGGCGAGATCGTGAAATAGTAATGCAACAAAATTGGAAAAATTCTAAGGGGGTGAATACTTTTGCAAGGCACTGTATCTATTGACATTGACATTGAAAAACTAATTCATGGAACAACATATTTATATTAAAGGCAGAATTCCCACTTACATCACATATGTTAATTAATAGGAGGTTTATGTTCATTAAATTAAAATGTAATTTTGAAAACTTAATTACTGTAGTACAATAGACATTATGGTATATCAATATGTACAAAACTACTTAAGGCCATAATCACTTTTTAGAGTGTAGTTTAATCAGGGGTCTATGCACTTTTTGGTCATTCCATTTTCATGTCATGAAAATGAGAATCAAAAAAATGGTTATTCGAATATTGTTTCAAAATTCAGGCAGGAGAATAGAAACAAGTAATTTTCTGTTGTTTTTTTTTTTTAATTGCCAGAAATAGCAGATACATTTTAAGGAGACTTGCATTTCTTTTGCTTCTTTGTAAATAATAATTTAAAAAAAGTCATAATTAGCTATTACACAGACCAATCACTATTTGCAGTATTTGATGTTTTATGTGATTCCTAATCTTTTGAATGGAAATTTCAACAAGTCTACTATATGTTCTTTTCTAGCTGAATGCAGACAGCATGGCACCTCTTTGTTTGACCTTGGCATCTGTAGTGTTTTTCCTGGCTATGACAATGATGACTCTCATGGTAGTACTGAAGCGGAGAGCTACACATGGCACCTACAGCCCAAGCCGACAAGAGAAGGATGGGTCGCGTGTAGAGATGTGCAATATTTTGCAACCGCCACCTATGGAGAGACTCATCTGAGCCATCTCTCTGTCCATAAAGTTTGGGTTGGCATCTTGAAAGGCATTCTTTGTTTTTATACACCTGGTGTAGGTAACATCTGTTAATGCGTCACCACTCATCCACAAGGTTTCATCATATACTGTATCATGAAACTGATATACATCTATATCATGATACTGAAGATGAATCAGTGGTTACTGAATGAATGAAATGTCTCCCAGATGGGCAAAAAAATTGCCCTGTTGCTCAACACGCTTACTCCAACATTATGCCTTGCTTAAATGATTCTTCTTTGCAATGAGCAATGTGCAGAGTTGGGTATACTGTATTCTAATTACCTTTTCTGATAACACAGTAATGTAAAGCATTACATTTAAAATTTGTGTAATTTGATTACACTTAATGATGTCAATTAAATTATGTTACTTGCATTACAAATTCATTGTTAATAAAACAATATTAAGTAAAATGCATTTTTAAATCAATCACATTTTGCACAGCTGTTAGGGGCATAACCTGGAATGGACATTTGGGGCTGTAGCCCGAAGATTTTTTTATTTAGCCCCGAATAATGAACCACTTGGAGCGGTTTGTCACTACTTAAGTGAACGTCAGTAAAAGAAGACAGCGGTGTTGTAATTTTATATCTTGAATGAGGGTGAGACCAATCAGACAGCGCTAACAGGAAAATATGTGAAAACACTCATGTCTTATTGGCTGACAGCTCTCGATTCTGCCAAATGCTAGCTCTTACATTCAGTGTGAGGAAAAATGGATATATGCTAATTTAAACCAGTAAATCGGTTGAAACTGAAACAGTAACATCCGCTCATGCTGAGTGGGAAAACAAGGTGTGTAAATGTCTATATGAGTTCCAGTTTATGTGAACATGGTATGAGTAGAGCATATGGAGAGATTACATACTTTACATGGCACTGTAGCAGCTAAACTCATACAATGATAGCTTAGCTGTGCCTCCCTTTGGCTAGCGACACCAAACTAGCCTAGTTCGAGTTCATTTTATCTGTCTGGTCATCCTACAAACAGTAAAAACACCCGAGGCAAGATTTATGTTAAATCCAACTTTTTCTGAACATGTCATTCATTGATGCACACTAAAATTACTGAAAGAACTATGAGTCTCACTTCGTGTGTATTTTTGTAGGTTTGATAGGTTTGAAAGTAACTTGAAAGTAAAGTAATTAGTAATCTGATTACTTTTTACATGCAGTAATCAGTAATGTAATCAAATTACAATTTTAAAGTAGTAATTAGTAATCTGCAGTAGATTACTTTTTCTGAGTAACCCAACATTGGCAATGTGTTTATTTAATGTGTAATATTTCATTAATGTTAAATCTAAATTCTTTCCATTGTCTTGACTGTCTTGACATGTGTTCCAACCTTCTTCTCATATCTTAATTGCGAGTTCTCTTTCCCATTTATATTCCATATTCAATATTCTATATAGTTTTGATATTTTAATGAGTTCTTTATTTCTATTTTGAATTTAAAAGATTCATCAGCTCTGTAGTGTGTGAATGTTCTTTATTTTTACCTTGTTGTATATTTATAGTATTTATGTGTAATAAAGTTGTGTAATAAAGTGTTATTACTATACTATTATGGGCTTTTAATGTTTCAATTCTTTATATTTGTGGATTTCTTGAGTTAATACTGATTAATGGTAAAAATTTCATGTGAATAACCTCACTGGAAATATATTTACTGAAAAAAATGTTGATGCATTCAATACTTATTTCCCTCACTGTAGCTGACATTTTGACATTTTGACATTTTGAAGCTGAGAAAAATCAATCAGAGTCATAGTAAAAGCATTGAGCACAGCCAATCGAACAATTTGGAATGCCCTGACAAAGAAACCACTGGTGTACTTATAACCAGACAACAAACAGGTCGGCCAAGGAAAACAACAGTAGTTGATGGCAGAAACATTGTGAGAGTTGTGAGCAAAAACCGAAAAACAATAGTCAGTGCCATCAGCAATAACCTTCACAGGGCAGGGGTGAAGCTACACAATCCACCTTTTCAAGAAGACTTTGAGTGCAGAAATATAGAAGCCATATCACAAGATCCAAACCACTCATCAGCAGCAAGAATCAGAAGGCCAAATTGGAATTTGAAAAGAATGGTGGACTCTCCTCTTCAGTTCACTGCACAGGTTTTCTCTGGGTTTCAAGTCAGGGGACTGGGATGGCCATGACAGGACTTTGATTTTGTGGTCAGTAAAACATTTTTGTGTTGATTTTGGCATATGTTTTGGGTCATTGTCCTGCTGGAAGATCCAATCACGGCTTAAGCTTTCTGGAAGAGGCAGTCAAGTTTTCATTTAATATCTGTTGATGCCATGATGCCATGTATACTAACTAAATGTCCAGGTCATATGGCAGAAAAACAGCCCCAAAACATTAAAGAGCCACCACAATATTTAATCATAGGCATAAAGTACTTTTCCATTTGGCTACCTCTCAGTGTGCGCCAAAACCATCACTGGTGTTTATTGCCAAAAAACAGTATTTTGGTTTCATCTGACCATAGAACCCGATCCCATTTGAAGTTCCAGTAGTTTATTTCAAACTGAAGACGCTTGTTTTTGGATGAGAGTAGATGCTTTTTTCCTGAAACCCTTCCAAACAACTTGTGATGATGTAGGTGAGTTCGGATTGTAGTTTTGGAGACTTTCTGGCCCCAAGATGCAACCAACTTCTGCAGTTCTCCAGCTGTGATCCTTGGAAATTTTTTGGCCATTTGAGTCATCCTCTTCACAGTCTGTTGAAACAATATAGATACATGTATAGATACAACAATATAGATAACATTTCCAGTAGACTGGGAATATACTTTAAATATATTTTTCTCACATGAATTCATAAGGGTGCCAATAATTGTTGCACACTTATATTTAAATAAGATATATATATATATATATATATATATATATATATATATATATATATATATATATATATATATATATATATAAATCTGTGTTGTGTTTGCAATTATTAGAAATTTTTAACAAAAGATAAAAAGGTCAAACAATAAAGACAATAAAACAATAAAAACAATTTTTCACATCTTTCTTTGCTCATATTTACCAAGGTTGCCAATATTAGTGGAGAGCACTGTGTGTGTGCGTGTGTGTGTGTGTGTGTGTGTGTGTGTGTGTGTGTGTGTTTATTTATTTATTATATACACACAGTACAATGCGAAAGTTTTACCCTATTCTTTTTGTACAAACTTAGTAATAATTACTACTGACTGTCAAGCACAAAATGAAATGTTACAGAAAATTTTTCTGTGTCAGTAAAGAAGGCAGCATATTATGTAAGAGACCAATTTTCAGACAAAAAACACAATGAAGGCTGCTGGGTTTTGTTAAGTGCTAAATTCAAAGTCTCCAGAAGGCTGGTTCTGCAAGGTGCTCAATAAAACTTACCAGCTAATTTCTTTATAAAACTGTACAAATTGTACCGGAGACTACTGTTTTTATTTTTATTTTTATTTTTTGTCACACTAAATATTGACTTTGTTTCATTTACTACTGATTACTGCTCTTTACAGGTTTTTTTTAATGTAGAAACTTTTAATTCCATTATTTTGAAGGCAGTACTGTGTGTTCGTGTGTGTATATATATATATATATATATATATATATATATATATATATATATATATATATATATATATATATATATATATCCATCCATCCATCCATCCATCTTCTTATTCCTTTTCAGGGTCACAGGGAAACCTGTGCCTATCCCAGGGAACATCGGGCGGGGTACACTCTGGACAGGGTGCCAGTCCATCGCAGGGCACAATCACATACACCCTCACACACCCATTCATACACTACGGACACTTTAGACATGCTAATCAGCCTACCATGCATGTCTTTGGACTGGGGGAGGAAACTGGAGTACCCGGAGAAAAACCCCGCAGCACGGGGAGAACATGCAAACTCTGCACACACATAGCCCCGACTCGAACCCTGCATGGTGGCTTAGTATATATGTATATATACACACACACACACACACAAACAGTGGTGCTTGAAAGTTTGTAAACCCTTTAGAGTTTTCTATATATTTGCATAAATATGACCTAAAAAATCATCAGATGCCTGGAAAAGTAGATAAAGAGATCCCAGTTAAACAAATGAGACACATATATGTTATATGTTATACTACATTTACTTACTGAAGAAAATGATCCAATGTTACATAACTGTGAGTGGCAAAAACCTTTGCTTTCAGTATCTCGTATGACCCCCTAGTGCAGCAGTAACTGCAACTAAACAGTTCTGGTAACTGTTGATCAATCTTGCACATTGGCTTGGAGGAATTGTAGCCCATTCCTCAGGACAGAACAGCTTCTATCCATCCATCCAACTTCTATACCGCTTTATCCTTTTCAGGGTCACAGGGAAACCTGGAGCCTATCCGAGGGACAATCGGGTACAAGGCGGGGTACACCTTGGACAGGGTGCCAATCCATTGCAGGGCACAATCACATACAGTATCTCACAAAAGTGAGTACACCCCTCACATTTTTGTAAATATTTGATTATATCTTTTCATGTGACAACACTGAAGAAATGACACTTTGCTACAATGTAAAGTAGTGAGTGTACAGCTTGTGTAACAGTGTAAATTTGCTGTCCCCTCAAAATAACTCAACACACAGCCATTGATGTCTAAACCGCTGGCAACAAAAGTGAGTACACCCCTAAGTGAAAATGTCCAAATTGGGCCCAATTAGCCATTTTCCCTCCCCGGTGTCATGTGACTTGTTAGTGTTACAAGGTCTCAGGTGTGAATGGGGAGCAGGTGTGTTAAATTTGGTGTCATCGCTCTCACACTCCCTCATACTGGTCACTGGAAGTTCAACATGGCACCTCATGGCAAAGAACTCTCTGAGGATCTGAAAAAAAGAATTGTTGCTCTACATAAAGATGGCCTAGGCTATAAGAAGATTGCCAAGACCCTGACACTGAGCTGCAGCACGGTGGCCAAGACCATGCAGTGGATTAACAGGACAGGTTCCACTCAGAACAGGCCCCGCCATGGTCAACCAAAGAAGTTGAGTGCAAGTGCTCAGCGTCATATCCAGAGGTTGTGTTTGGGAAATAGACGTATGAGTGCTGCCCGCATTGCTGCAGAGGTTGAAGGGGTGCGGGGGTCAGCCTATCAGTGCTCAGACCATACGCCGCACACTACATCAAATTGGTCTGCATGGCTGTCGTCCCAGAAGGAAGCCTCTTCTAAAGATGATGCACAAGAAAGCCCGCAAACAGTTTGCTGAAGACAAGCAGACTAAGGACATGGATTACTGCAGTCCTGTGGTCTGATGAGACCAAGATAAACTTATTTGGTTCAGATGGTGTCAAGCGTGTGTGGCGGCAACCAGGTGAGGAGTACAAAGACAAGTGTGTCTTGCTTACATTCAAGCATGGTGGTGGGAGTGTCATGGTCTGGGGCTGCATGAGTGCTGCCGGCACTGGGGAGCTACAGTTCATTGAGGGAACCATGAATGCCAACATGTACTGTGACATACTGAAGAAGAGCATGATCAGTATGCAGTATTCCAGCATGATAACAACCCCAAACACACCTCCAAGACGACCACTGCCTTGCTAAAGAAGATGAGGGTGAAGGTGATGGACTGGCCAAGCATGTCTCCAGACCTAAACCCTATTGAGCATCTGTGGGACATCCTCAAACGGAAGGTGGAGGAGCACAAGGTCTCTAACATCCACCAGCTCTGTGATGTCGTCAAGGAGAAGTGGAAGAGGGCTCCAGTCAACTCCATGCCCAAGAGGGTTAAGGCAGTGCTAGAAAATAATGGTGGCCACACGAAATATTGACACTTTGGGCCCAATTTGAACATTTTCATTTAGGGGTGTACTCACTTTTGTTGCAGCGGTTTAGACATTAATGGCTATGTGTTGAGTTCTTTTGAGCGGACAGCAAATTTACACTGTTACACAATTTGTATACTCACTACTTTACATTGTAGCAAAGTGTCATTTCTTCAGTGTTGTCACATGAAAAGATATAATCAAATATTTACAAAAATGTGAGGGGTGTACTCACTTTTGTGAGATACTGTACATGACAGAACAGCTTAAACTCTGGAATGTTGGTGAGTTTCCTCACATGAACTGCTTGCTTCGAGTCCTTCCATAAAATTTCTATTGGATTAAGCTCTTTGACTTGCCAATTCCATTAAATTTATTCTTCTTTAGCCATTCTCTGGTAGAATGACTTGTTTGCTTAGGGTCGTTGTCTTACTGCTTGACCCACTATCTGTTGAGATTCAGATCACAGACAGACGTTCTCCTTTAGAATTCGCTGGTACAATTCAGAATTAATTTTTCCATCAATGATCACAAGTCGTCCTGGCCCAGGTCCAAACCACGATACTGCCACCACCATGTTTCACAGATTCGATAAGGTTCTTATGTTGGAATGCAGTGCTTTCCTTTCTCCAAATATAAAACTTCTCATTTAAACCAAAAATACTTTTCCAATACCCTTCTGGCTGGTCCACATGATGCTTTGCAAATTCAGACAGGTAGCAATGTACTTCTTTTGTGCTCTTTTGGAGAACAGTGACTTTCTCTTTGCAACCATCATTATTATTCAGTGTTGTCCTGATGGTGGACTCATGAACATTAACATTACACAACATGAAAGAGGCCTTTAGTTGCTTAGAAGTTACCCTAGGTTCCTTTGTGAACTCACAGATCATTACACGCTTTGCGCTTGGAGTGAACTTTGTTGGTTGAGCACTCCTTGGGAGGGTGCAATGGCCTTGAATTTCCTCCATTTGTACACAATCTGTCTGTCTGTGGATTGGTGGAATCCAAACTCTTTGGAAGCTCTCAGAAATCTCCTTTGTTCATGCCATAATAGACTATCAGAAACATGCTGTGAAGATCAGGATCTCATAGATCCCTGTTCTTTAAATAAAACTGGTTGCTCACTCAAACCTGACTATCATCCAGCAGTGGGTAGTAACACGCTACATTTACTTCATTACCTTTACTTGAGTAATTTTTTTAAAAAACATACTTTTAAGATTAGGTTCTAATGCTCATACTTATACGTCTACTCAAGTTAATTTTTAATCACAGAAATGTACTTTTATTTCACAACATTTAGTGGCATTCCTCTATTACTGTTAAATATTAATGAATATACATAGTATTAATAATTCATTTATATAACCTATAATGAGGTCGCGAGTCCTGTGATATGCTGCAGTGGTCTGAATGTGGATGCAACAACTGCTCACTTTTTTAGCTGCTCAGTCCTGGAAAATAATGGCCAAAGAGAAGGAAGAAGCGAGCGTGTCGAAGGAGGCAGGACACACACACGCACACACACACACACACACACTCACTCACTCACTCACTCACTCACAGGCCATGGCCAAAATTGCGTACTGTGACAGTAACTACTGCTCGGCCACTGATACAGTATGTACTGATTAGTATAAAGCTAAGCAGTCCATGTACATTGGCAGACTACAGCCTTCAACAAAATCTTTTCAACTGTTTAGAGAACAGAAAGTCTGAAAGTCCTTGCAGGTTCCACCAACATTTTACCTTGGATCACTGGATTCAAAGTCCAGAGTGCTAGTCATTACACCATTTAACCAAGCTGGATTGAAAACACCGTAGGTCTTAGACTAAGACAATATAATCAAATCCCAGGTGACAGAATAAGCCCATATTTTTCTTCTCCACCGAGATTTTTTTAACTCGGATTGCTACACTAAAGCTTACTTGGTAAAAATTTTAAGTTCAGTTGAGAGTCTTTGTCTACTTTAAAGCCCAAAGTATATGTAATTTTTTTTTACACATACACTAGCGTATGCACACAGTCATACACATTGCCTTTCAAAGTATACTCCTTTAGACATGTACATGTACAGAGGAGGTCGACACATGAGCATTATGACAACTGGCACTACCACTCCTGGTCCCATTCCATTTGCCACTTTTTTTTAGGATGTATGAGTTTATTATTGGTTTAAGAGCTGATGGTGGGATTTGACAAACTGTAATTCTCAATTTGAGGGCTTCCTTAGCAACAATCTTTGCTTCTTCGTTGCCAGACAGCCCCATATGCCCTGGTATCCAGAAAAAATAAGATGTTGAAATTTTGTCTCTGTAAAGAATCCACTTTAGTTAGGATGCTTGCAATTATGGAATGTTTGGTCTTTAAGGATTCAAGTGCTTGGAGAGAAATCTGTACAGATTAAAAAGTGCAGTTTTTGTGTGCTCTCTATCTGCTTTAGGGCTAGGAGCAAAGCACGGACATCAGCTGTGAAAATTAAGCTTTGTCCAGGAATATAAATACCAAGTCGTTGTTATCGGAGCACTACTGCTGCAGACACACTATTGTCCCTCCTAGATTCATCTGTATATACAGGTTTATGAAGTGGGAAATGGCATCTTGTGTCTAAGAACTGTTGTTTACATATATTCATTTGGGTAGGTCACTGTCTTCTTATATTGGGTCGGATCAATTATAATGTTTGGTTTCTTTATATTCCAGGGTGGTATAGAGCATGTATATGTCTGTGATAGGATGTCCAAATTAATATCCTTGTTCTCTAGATGGGGATTTATGTGGATCCCAAAAGGACTAATATACATAGGTCTGGCTTCATACAGTTGTAGATATTGAGGGTGGAAAACTGGAGAATGAGCTGGATTATTTTATACTGCCTTTAGCTTGACTGCATACTGCAGGGCCAGTGTCAAAGCGTCTGTTTTGAAGTGATGGTTCCCATGCTTCAATGTACAAGCTTTGAACTGGTGAAGTCCTGAAAGCTGCAAGGGAGAGTCTTAATTCTAGGTTGTGTATTGTATCCAATGTTTTGATATAGGATTTCCTGGTGGCGCCATAGACTACACTTCCATAGCCCATCTAGGCCAGCATTCTATAGAGATGTAAACAAGTAGTACAGTACCCATCTTATTTTAGGCAATACTTTTATAATGTCGATTGTTTTAAGGCATCTCTTTCTTAGTGATTTCATGTCTGGGATAAAAGATTGTTTGAAGCTCAAAGTGAGCCCTAAAAACTTGGTTTCTTTTATGACCTTAATGGGCTCTCCTTCCATAAAGAGTTCTGGGTCCAAGTGCAGAGATCAAAGAAGACGGAAGTGCATATGTACAGTCATTGCTTTAGAGAATTAAATACATTTTTCATTGACCAGTTACTAATCTTGTTTATGAATATCTGTAGCTACCTCTCAATAATGTTCATCTTTTTCCCCCCTGTAACTAATACATAAATCATCATCATAGAGGCCGCAGAATATGTTGGGTCCAAAGCTGTTTGTAATACTGTAAATTATTATGCTAAAAAGGGTGACTGACAGGCTGCTTCCTTAAGTGTGTGTAAGGTTGACAGAGTGTTTCCTATTCGGACACGAAAATGTGTATGTTAGATAGGAAGTTGGCAATGAAATTTGGCTGGTATCCCCGAAAACCCATTGGAAAATCAAATGTGGGCTCAAAATCATGGGCCAAAGAATTTCGCCTTGGCCCATGTTCACATTCAACAGAACTGGCCCCAGAGTCATCTTTACAAGAGATGAGAAATGGCATCACTGGATTCAAAGTGTCCAAACTTAGTTATTTTGGCCATTGCACCCAAAATCATTAGTGTAATAAGCAGAGAAACTGAATAGTACCTTATTCACATTTCAATTGTCTGGGATGTTAAAAACCACCTGCTGCAAAGCTAAGTTTCTGTTGAGACAGTTGGTTTACTTCATGAAGACACCTCTACAAACCTGGTGCAGGTTCCACTGAGATTTGAACTCAGATCACTGGATTCAGAGTCCAGAGTGCTAACCATTACACCATGGAACCAAGCTGTTTGCCAAGTTGTGTTTTTTCCAGGTGATTAGTGCCACATACCGGCCACGCAGCAACTATGGCCTTAGGCTCCTGGGAGGCAACAATTAATGCAAAGGTCAGAGATCACGTCTTCAAAATACCAAGAACAACGCCGAAACCAGGGACCTTCAGATCTTCAGTCTAACGCTCTCCCAACTGAGCTATTTCAGCAACCTAGCACGCTAAAACTTACTTGTTGAGAAACAAATTTGGAAAAACTCGCTTGATTACAATTTTCCCTTTTTCCCTTTGGAGGTTCTGTCGATATTTCCTTTCGGATCAATGGATTCAATGTCTCCCAACTGAGTTGTCCTGTGCAATACACACAAAATCAGTACTGTATCAAACAAAAATCAGAAATCAGCCATTTACATCTTGATTGGAATTTTCTTCTCAGAGCAAGCAGGAACCTGCCACCATCAGAGCTCCAGACTAACATTCCCCCAGCCATGGAATTTCAGGAAAATCAAATGTGGGCTCAAAATCATGGGCCAAAGAATTTCGCCTTGGCCCATGTTCACATTCAACAGAACTGGCTCCAGAGTCATCTTTACAAGAGATGAGAAACGGCATCACTGGATTCAAAGTGTCCAAACTTAGTTATTTTGGCCATTGCACCCAAAATCAGCAGGGTAATAAGCAGAGAAACTGAATAGTACCTTACTCACATTTCAATTGTCTGGGAGGTTAAAAACAGCTTGGTGCAAAGCTAAGTTTCTGTTGAGACAGTTGGTTTGCTTTCATGAAGACACCTCTACAAACCTGGTGCAGGTTCCACTGAGATTTGAACTCAGATCACTGGAATCAGAGTCCAGAGTGCTAACCATTACACCATGGAACCAAGCTGTTTGCCAAGTTGTGTTTTTCCAGGCGATTAGTGCCACATACCGGCCACGCAGCAACTATGGCCTTAGGCTCCTGGGAGGCAACAATTAACGCAAAGGTCAGAGATCACGCCGGTGTCTTCAAAATACCAAGAACAACGCCGAAACCAGGGACCTTCAGATCTTCAGTCTAACGCTCTCCCAACTGAGCTATTTCGGCAACCTAGCACGCTAAAACTTACTTGTTGAGAAACAAATTTGGAAAAACTCGCTTGATTACAATTTTCCCTTTTTCCCTTTGGAGGGTCTGTCGATATTTCCTATCGGATCAATGGATTCAATGTCTCCCAACTGAGTTGTCCTGTGCAATACACATAAAATCAGTACTGTATCAAACAAAAATCGGAAATCGGCCATTTACATCTTGATTGGAATTTTCTTCTCAGAGCAAGCAGGAACCTGCCACCATCAGGGCTCCAGACTAACGTTCCCCCAGCCATGGAATTTCAGGAAAATCAAATGTGGGCTCAAAATCATGGGCCAAAGAATTTCGCCTTGGCCCATGTTCACATTCAACAGAACTGGCTCCAGAGTCATCTTTACAAGAGATGAGAAATGGCATCACTGGATTCAAAGTGTCCAAACTTAGTTATTTTGGCCATTGCACCCAAAATCAGCAGTGTAATAAGCAGAGAAACTGAATAGTACCTTATTCACATTTCAATTGTCTGGGAGGTTAAAAACAGCTGGGTGCAAAGCTAAGCTTCTGTTGAGACAGTTGGTTTGCTTTCATGAAGACACCTCTACAAACCTGGTGCAGGTTCCACTGAGATTTGAACTCAGATCACTGGATTCAGAGTCCAGAGTGCTAACCATTACACCATGGAACCAAGCTGTTTGCCAAGTTGTGTTTTTTCCAGGCGATTAGTGCCACATACCGGCCACGCAGCAACTATGGCCTTAGGCTCCTGGGAGGCAACAATTAACGCAAAGGTCAGAGATCACGCCGGTGTCTTCAAAATACCAAGAACAACGCCGAAACCAGGGACCTTCAGATCTTCAGTCTAACGCTCTCCCAACTGAGCTATTTCGGCAACCTAGCACGCTAAAACTTACTTGTTGAGAAACAAATTTGGAAAAACTCGCTTGATTACAATTTTCCCTTTTTCCCTTTGGAGGTTCTGTCGATATTTCCTATCGGATCAATGGATTCAATGTCTCCCAACTGAGTTGTCCTGTGCAATACACATAAAATCAGTACTGTATCAAACAAAAATCGGAAATCGGCCATTTACATCTTGATTGGAATTTTCTTCTCAGAGCAAGCAGGAACCTGCCACCATCAGAGCTCCAGACTAACGTTCCCCCAGCCATGGAATTTCAGGAAAATCAAATGTGGGCTCAAAATCATGGGCTAAAGAATTTCGCCTTGGCCCATGTTCACATTCAACAGAACTGGCTCCAGAGTCATCTTTACAAGAGATGAGAAATGGCATCACTGGATTCAAAGTGTCCAAACTTAGTTATTTTGGCCATTGCACCCAAAATCAGCAGGGTAATAAGCAGAGAAACTGAATAGTACCTTACTCACATTTCAATTGTCTGGGAGGTTAAAAACAGCTTGGTGCAAAGCTAAGTTTCTGTTGAGACAGTTGGTTTGCTTTCATGAAGACACCTCTACAAACCTGGTGCAGGTTCCACTGAGATTTGAACTCAGATCACTGGAATCAGAGTCCAGAGTGCTAACCATTACACCATGGAACCAAGCTGTTTGCCAAGTTGTGTTTTTCCAGGCGATTAGTGCCACATACCGGCCACGCAGCAACTATGGCCTTAGGCTCCTGGGAGGCAACAATTAACGCAAAGGTCAGAGATCACGCCGGTGTCTTCAAAATACCAAGAACAACGCCGAAACCAGGGACCTTCAGATCTTCAGTCTAACGCTCTCCCAACTGAGCTATTTCGGCAACCTAGCACGCTAAAACTTACTTGTTGAGAAACAAATTTGGAAAAACTCGCTTGATTACAATTTTCCCTTTTTCCCTTTGGAGGGTCTGTCGATATTTCCTATCGGATCAATGGATTCAATGTCTCCCAACTGAGTTGTCCTGTGCAATACACATAAAATCAGTACTGTATCAAACAAAAATCGGAAATCGGCCATTTACATCTTGATTGGAATTTTCTTCTCAGAGCAAGCAGGAACCTGCCACCATCAGGGCTCCAGACTAACGTTCCCCCAGCCATGGAATTTCAGGAAAATCAAATGTGGGCTCAAAATCATGGGCCAAAGAATTTCGCCTTGGCCCATGTTCACATTCAACAGAACTGGCTCCAGAGTCATCTTTACAAGAGATGAGAAATGGCATCACTGGATTCAAAGTGTCCAAACTTAGTTATTTTGGCCATTGCACCCAAAATCAGCAGGGTAATAAGCAGAGAAACTGAATAGTACCTTATTCACATTTCAATTGTCTGGGAAGTTAAAAACAGCTGGGTGCAAAGCTAAGTTTCTGTTGAGACAGTTGGTTTGCTTTCATGAAGACACCTCTACAAACCTGGTGCAGGTTCCACTGAGATTTGAACTCAGATCACTGGATTCAGAGTCCAGAGTGCTAACCATTACACCATGGAACCAAGCTGTTTGCCAAGTTGTGTTTTTTCCAGGCGATTAGTGCCACATACCGGCCACGCAGCAACTATGGCCTTAGGCTCCTGGGAGGCAACAATTAACGCAAAGGTCAGAGATCGCGTCTTCAAAATACCAAGAACAACGCCGAAACCAGGGACCTTCAGATCTTCAGTCTAACGCTCTCCCAACTGAGCTATTTCGGCAACCTAGCACGCTAAAACTTACTTGTTGAGAAACAAATTTGGAAAAACTCGCTTGATTACAATTTTCCCTTTTTCCCTTTGGAGGTTCTGTCAATATTTCCTATCGGATCAATGGATTCAATGTCTCCCAACTGAGTTGTCCTGTGCAATACACACAAAATCAGTACTGTATCAAACAAAAATCGGAAATCGGCCATTTACATCTTGATTGGAATTTTCTTCTCAGAGCAAGCAGGAACCTGCCACCATCAGGGCTCCAGACTAACGTTCCCCCAGCCATGGAATTTCAGGAAAATCAAATGTGGGCTCAAAATCATGGGCCAAAGAATTTCGCCTTGGCCCATGTTCACATTCAACAGAACTGGCTCCAGAGTCATCTTTACAAGAGATGAGAAATGGCATCACTGGATTCAAAGTGTCCAAACTTAGTTATTTTGGCCATTGCACCCAAAATCAGCAGTGTAATAAGCAGAGAAACTGAATAGTACCTTATTCACATTTCAATTGTCTGGGAGGTTAAAAACAGCTGGGTGCAAAGCTAAGTTTCTGTTGAGACAGTTGGTTTGCTTTCATGAAGACACCTCTACAAACCTGGTGCAGGTTCCACTGAGATTTGAACTCAGATCACTGGAATCAGAGTCCAGAGTGCTAACCATTACACCATGGAACCAAGCTGTTTGCCAAGTTGTGTTTTTCCAGGCGATTAGTGCCACATACCGGCCACGCAGCAACTATGGCCTTAGGCTCCTGGGAGGCAACAATTAACGCAAAGGTCAGAGATCACGCCGGTGTCTTCAAAATACCAAGAACAACGCCGAAACCAGGGACCTTCAGATCTTCAGTCTAACGCTCTCCCAACTGAGCTATTTCGGCAACCTAGCACGCTAAAACTTACTTGTTGAGAAACAAATTTGGAAAAACTCGCTTGATTACAATTTTCCCTTTTTCCCTTTGGAGGTTCTGTCAATATTTCCTATCGGATCAATGGATTCAATGTCTCCCAACTGAGTTGTCCTGTGCAATACACACAAAATCAGTACTGTATCAAACAAAAATCGGAAATCGGCCATTTACATCTTGATTGGAATTTTCTTCTCAGAGCAAGCAGGAACCTGCCACCATCAGGGCTCCAGACTAACGTTCCCCCAGCCATGGAATTTCAGGAAAATCAAATGTGGGCTCAAAATCATGGGCCAAAGAATTTCGCCTTGGCCCATGTTCACATTCAACAGAACTGGCTCCAGAGTCATCTTTACAAGAGATGAGAAATGGCATCACTGGATTCAAAGTGTCCAAACTTAGTTATTTTGGCCATTGCACCCAAAATCAGCAGTGTAATAAGCAGAGAAACTGAATAGTACCTTATTCACATTTCAATTGTCTGGGAGGTTAAAAACAGCTGGGTGCAAAGCTAAGTTTCTGTTGAGACAGTTGGTTTGCTTTCATGAAGACACCTCTACAAACCTGGTGCAGGTTCCACTGAGATTTGAACTCAGATCACTGGATTCAGAGTCCAGAGTGCTAACCATTACACCATGGAACCAAGCTGTTTGCCAAGATGTGTTTTTTCCAGGCGATTAGTGCCACATACCGGCCACGCAGCAACTATGGCCTTAGGCTCCTGGGAGGCAACAATTAACGCAAAGGTCAGAGATCACGCCGGTGTCTTCAAAATACCAAGAACAACGCCGAAACCAGGGACCTTCAGATCTTCAGTCTAACGCTCTCCCAACTGAGCTATTTCGGCAACCTAGCACGCTAAAACTTACTTGTTGAGAAACAAATTTGGAAAAACTCGCTTGATTACAATTTTCCCTTTTTCCCTTTGGAGGTTCTGTCGATATTTCCTATCGGATCAATGGATTCAATGTCTCCCAACTGAGTTGTCCTGTGCAATACACATAAAATCAGTACTGTATCAAACAAAAATCGGAAATCGGCCATTTACATCTTGATTGGAATTTTCTTCTCAGAGCAAGCAGGAACCTGCCACCATCAGAGCTCCAGACTAACGTTCCCCCAGCCATGGAATTTCAGGAAAATCAAATGTGGGCTCAAAATCATGGGCTAAAGAATTTCGCCTTGGCCCATGTTCACATTCAACAGAACTGGCTCCAGAGTCATCTTTACAAGAGATGAGAAATGGCATCACTGGATTCAAAGTGTCCAAACTTAGTTATTTTGGCCATTGCACCCAAAATCAGCAGGGTAATAAGCAGAGAAACTGAATAGTACCTTACTCACATTTCAATTGTCTGGGAGGTTAAAAACAGCTTGGTGCAAAGCTAAGTTTCTGTTGAGACAGTTGGTTTGCTTTCATGAAGACACCTCTACAAACCTGGTGCAGGTTCCACTGAGATTTGAACTCAGATCACTGGAATCAGAGTCCAGAGTGCTAACCATTACACCATGGAACCAAGCTGTTTGCCAAGTTGTGTTTTTCCAGGCGATTAGTGCCACATACCGGCCACGCAGCAACTATGGCCTTAGGCTCCTGGGAGGCAACAATTAACGCAAAGGTCAGAGATCACGCCGGTGTCTTCAAAATACCAAGAACAACGCCGAAACCAGGGACCTTCAGATCTTCAGTCTAACGCTCTCCCAACTGAGCTATTTCGGCAACCTAGCACGCTAAAACTTACTTGTTGAGAAACAAATTTGGAAAAACTCGCTTGATTACAATTTTCCCTTTTTCCCTTTGGAGGGTCTGTCGATATTTCCTATCGGATCAATGGATTCAATGTCTCCCAACTGAGTTGTCCTGTGCAATACACATAAAATCAGTACTGTATCAAACAAAAATCGGAAATCGGCCATTTACATCTTGATTGGAATTTTCTTCTCAGAGCAAGCAGGAACCTGCCACCATCAGGGCTCCAGACTAACGTTCCCCCAGCCATGGAATTTCAGGAAAATCAAATGTGGGCTCAAAATCATGGGCCAAAGAATTTCGCCTTGGCCCATGTTCACATTCAACAGAACTGGCTCCAGAGTCATCTTTACAAGAGATGAGAAATGGCATCACTGGATTCAAAGTGTCCAAACTTAGTTATTTTGGCCATTGCACCCAAAATCAGCAGTGTAATAAGCAGAGAAACTGAATAGTACCTTATTCACATTTCAATTGTCTGGGAGGTTAAAAACAGCTGGGTGCAAAGCTAAGCTTCTGTTGAGACAGTTGGTTTGCTTTCATGAAGACACCTCTACAAACCTGGTGCAGGTTCCACTGAGATTTGAACTCAGATCACTGGATTCAGAGTCCAGAGTGCTAACCATTACACCATGGAACCAAGCTGTTTGCCAAGTTGTGTTTTTTCCAGGCGATTAGTGCCACATACCGGCCACGCAGCAACTATGGCCTTAGGCTCCTGGGAGGCAACAATTAACGCAAAGGTCAGAGATCACGCCGGTGTCTTCAAAATACCAAGAACAACGCCGAAACCAGGGACCTTCAGATCTTCAGTCTAACGCTCTCCCAACTGAGCTATTTCGGCAACCTAGCACGCTAAAACTTACTTGTTGAGAAACAAATTTGGAAAAACTCGCTTGATTACAATTTTCCCTTTTTCCCTTTGGAGGTTCTGTCGATATTTCCTATCGGATCAATGGATTCAATGTCTCCCAACTGAGTTGTCCTGTGCAATACACATAAAATCAGTACTGTATCAAACAAAAATCGGAAATCGGCCATTTACATCTTGATTGGAATTTTCTTCTCAGAGCAAGCAGGAACCTGCCACCATCAGAGCTCCAGACTAACGTTCCCCCAGCCATGGAATTTCAGGAAAATCAAATGTGGGCTCAAAATCATGGGCTAAAGAATTTCGCCTTGGCCCATGTTCACATTCAACAGAACTGGCTCCAGAGTCATCTTTACAAGAGATGAGAAATGGCATCACTGGATTCAAAGTGTCCAAACTTAGTTATTTTGGCCATTGCACCCAAAATCAGCAGGGTAATAAGCAGAGAAACTGAATAGTACCTTACTCACATTTCAATTGTCTGGGAGGTTAAAAACAGCTTGGTGCAAAGCTAAGTTTCTGTTGAGACAGTTGGTTTGCTTTCATGAAGACACCTCTACAAACCTGGTGCAGGTTCCACTGAGATTTGAACTCAGATCACTGGAATCAGAGTCCAGAGTGCTAACCATTACACCATGGAACCAAGCTGTTTGCCAAGTTGTGTTTTTCCAGGCGATTAGTGCCACATACCGGCCACGCAGCAACTATGGCCTTAGGCTCCTGGGAGGCAACAATTAACGCAAAGGTCAGAGATCACGCCGGTGTCTTCAAAATACCAAGAACAACGCCGAAACCAGGGACCTTCAGATCTTCAGTCTAACGCTCTCCCAACTGAGCTATTTCGGCAACCTAGCACGCTAAAACTTACTTGTTGAGAAACAAATTTGGAAAAACTCGCTTGATTACAATTTTCCCTTTTTCCCTTTGGAGGGTCTGTCGATATTTCCTATCGGATCAATGGATTCAATGTCTCCCAACTGAGTTGTCCTGTGCAATACACATAAAATCAGTACTGTATCAAACAAAAATCGGAAATCGGCCATTTACATCTTGATTGGAATTTTCTTCTCAGAGCAAGCAGGAACCTGCCACCATCAGGGCTCCAGACTAACGTTCCCCCAGCCATGGAATTTCAGGAAAATCAAATGTGGGCTCAAAATCATGGGCCAAAGAATTTCGCCTTGGCCCATGTTCACATTCAACAGAACTGGCTCCAGAGTCATCTTTACAAGAGATGAGAAATGGCATCACTGGATTCAAAGTGTCCAAACTTAGTTATTTTGGCCATTGCACCCAAAATCAGCAGGGTAATAAGCAGAGAAACTGAATAGTACCTTATTCACATTTCAATTGTCTGGGAAGTTAAAAACAGCTGGGTGCAAAGCTAAGTTTCTGTTGAGACAGTTGGTTTGCTTTCATGAAGACACCTCTACAAACCTGGTGCAGGTTCCACTGAGATTTGAACTCAGATCACTGGATTCAGAGTCCAGAGTGCTAACCATTACACCATGGAACCAAGCTGTTTGCCAAGTTGTGTTTTTTCCAGGCGATTAGTGCCACATACCGGCCACGCAGCAACTATGGCCTTAGGCTCCTGGGAGGCAACAATTAACGCAAAGGTCAGAGATCGCGTCTTCAAAATACCAAGAACAACGCCGAAACCAGGGACCTTCAGATCTTCAGTCTAACGCTCTCCCAACTGAGCTATTTCGGCAACCTAGCACGCTAAAACTTACTTGTTGAGAAACAAATTTGGAAAAACTCGCTTGATTACAATTTTCCCTTTTTCCCTTTGGAGGTTCTGTCAATATTTCCTATCGGATCAATGGATTCAATGTCTCCCAACTGAGTTGTCCTGTGCAATACACACAAAATCAGTACTGTATCAAACAAAAATCGGAAATCGGCCATTTACATCTTGATTGGAATTTTCTTCTCAGAGCAAGCAGGAACCTGCCACCATCAGGGCTCCAGACTAACGTTCCCCCAGCCATGGAATTTCAGGAAAATCAAATGTGGGCTCAAAATCATGGGCCAAAGAATTTCGCCTTGGCCCATGTTCACATTCAACAGAACTGGCTCCAGAGTCATCTTTACAAGAGATGAGAAATGGCATCACTGGATTCAAAGTGTCCAAACTTAGTTATTTTGGCCATTGCACCCAAAATCAGCAGTGTAATAAGCAGAGAAACTGAATAGTACCTTATTCACATTTCAATTGTCTGGGAGGTTAAAAACAGCTGGGTGCAAAGCTAAGTTTCTGTTGAGACAGTTGGTTTGCTTTCATGAAGACACCTCTACAAACCTGGTGCAGGTTCCACTGAGATTTGAACTCAGATCACTGGAATCAGAGTCCAGAGTGCTAACCATTACACCATGGAACCAAGCTGTTTGCCAAGTTGTGTTTTTCCAGGCGATTAGTGCCACATACCGGCCACGCAGCAACTATGGCCTTAGGCTCCTGGGAGGCAACAATTAACGCAAAGGTCAGAGATCACGCCGGTGTCTTCAAAATACCAAGAACAACGCCGAAACCAGGGACCTTCAGATCTTCAGTCTAACGCTCTCCCAACTGAGCTATTTCGGCAACCTAGCACGCTAAAACTTACTTGTTGAGAAACAAATTTGGAAAAACTCGCTTGATTACAATTTTCCCTTTTTCCCTTTGGAGGTTCTGTCAATATTTCCTATCGGATCAATGGATTCAATGTCTCCCAACTGAGTTGTCCTGTGCAATACACACAAAATCAGTACTGTATCAAACAAAAATCGGAAATCGGCCATTTACATCTTGATTGGAATTTTCTTCTCAGAGCAAGCAGGAACCTGCCACCATCAGGGCTCCAGACTAACGTTCCCCCAGCCATGGAATTTCAGGAAAATCAAATGTGGGCTCAAAATCATGGGCCAAAGAATTTCGCCTTGGCCCATGTTCACATTCAACAGAACTGGCTCCAGAGTCATCTTTACAAGAGATGAGAAATGGCATCACTGGATTCAAAGTGTCCAAACTTAGTTATTTTGGCCATTGCACCCAAAATCAGCAGTGTAATAAGCAGAGAAACTGAATAGTACCTTATTCACATTTCAATTGTCTGGGAGGTTAAAAACAGCTGGGTGCAAAGCTAAGTTTCTGTTGAGACAGTTGGTTTGCTTTCATGAAGACACCTCTACAAACCTGGTGCAGGTTCCACTGAGATTTGAACTCAGATCACTGGATTCAGAGTCCAGAGTGCTAACCATTACACCATGGAACCAAGCTGTTTGCCAAGATGTGTTTTTTCCAGGCGATTAGTGCCACATACCGGCCACGCAGCAACTATGGCCTTAGGCTCCTGGGAGGCAACAATTAACGCAAAGGTCAGAGATCACGCCGGTGTCTTCAAAATACCAAGAACAACGCCGAAACCAGGGACCTTCAGATCTTCAGTCTAACGCTCTCCCAACTGAGCTATTTCGGCAACCTAGCACGCTAAAACTTACTTGTTGAGAAACAAATTTGGAAAAACTCGCTTGATTACAATTTTCCCTTTTTCCCTTTGGAGGTTCTGTCGATATTTCCTATCGGATCAATGGATTCAATGTCTCCCAACTGAGTTGTCCTGTGCAATACACATAAAATCAGTACTGTATCAAACAAAAATCGGAAATCGGCCATTTACATCTTGATTGGAATTTTCTTCTCAGAGCAAGCAGGAACCTGCCACCATCAGAGCTCCAGACTAACGTTCCCCCAGCCATGGAATTTCAGGAAAATCAAATGTGGGCTCAAAATCATGGGCTAAAGAATTTCGCCTTGGCCCATGTTCACATTCAACAGAACTGGCTCCAGAGTCATCTTTACAAGAGATGAGAAATGGCATCACTGGATTCAAAGTGTCCAAACTTAGTTATTTTGGCCATTGCACCCAAAATCAGCAGGGTAATAAGCAGAGAAACTGAATAGTACCTTACTCACATTTCAATTGTCTGGGAGGTTAAAAACAGCTTGGTGCAAAGCTAAGTTTCTGTTGAGACAGTTGGTTTGCTTTCATGAAGACACCTCTACAAACCTGGTGCAGGTTCCACTGAGATTTGAACTCAGATCACTGGAATCAGAGTCCAGAGTGCTAACCATTACACCATGGAACCAAGCTGTTTGCCAAGTTGTGTTTTTCCAGGCGATTAGTGCCACATACCGGCCACGCAGCAACTATGGCCTTAGGCTCCTGGGAGGCAACAATTAACGCAAAGGTCAGAGATCACGCCGGTGTCTTCAAAATACCAAGAACAACGCCGAAACCAGGGACCTTCAGATCTTCAGTCTAACGCTCTCCCAACTGAGCTATTTCGGCAACCTAGCACGCTAAAACTTACTTGTTGAGAAACAAATTTGGAAAAACTCGCTTGATTACAATTTTCCCTTTTTCCCTTTGGAGGGTCTGTCGATATTTCCTATCGGATCAATGGATTCAATGTCTCCCAACTGAGTTGTCCTGTGCAATACACATAAAATCAGTACTGTATCAAACAAAAATCGGAAATCGGCCATTTACATCTTGATTGGAATTTTCTTCTCAGAGCAAGCAGGAACCTGCCACCATCAGGGCTCCAGACTAACGTTCCCCCAGCCATGGAATTTCAGGAAAATCAAATGTGGGCTCAAAATCATGGGCCAAAGAATTTCGCCTTGGCCCATGTTCACATTCAACAGAACTGGCTCCAGAGTCATCTTTACAAGAGATGAGAAATGGCATCACTGGATTCAAAGTGTCCAAACTTAGTTATTTTGGCCATTGCACCCAAAATCAGCAGGGTAATAAGCAGAGAAACTGAATAGTACCTTATTCACATTTCAATTGTCTGGGAAGTTAAAAACAGCTGGGTGCAAAGCTAAGTTTCTGTTGAGACAGTTGGTTTGCTTTCATGAAGACACCTCTACAAACCTGGTGCAGGTTCCACTGAGATTTGAACTCAGATCACTGGATTCAGAGTCCAGAGTGCTAACCATTACACCATGGAACCAAGCTGTTTGCCAAGTTGTGTTTTTTCCAGGCGATTAGTGCCACATACCGGCCACGCAGCAACTATGGCCTTAGGCTCCTGGGAGGCAACAATTAACGCAAAGGTCAGAGATCGCGTCTTCAAAATACCAAGAACAACGCCGAAACCAGGGACCTTCAGATCTTCAGTCTAACGCTCTCCCAACTGAGCTATTTCGGCAACCTAGCACGCTAAAACTTACTTGTTGAGAAACAAATTTGGAAAAACTCGCTTGATTACAATTTTCCCTTTTTCCCTTTGGAGGTTCTGTCAATATTTCCTATCGGATCAATGGATTCAATGTCTCCCAACTGAGTTGTCCTGTGCAATACACACAAAATCAGTACTGTATCAAACAAAAATCGGAAATCGGCCATTTACATCTTGATTGGAATTTTCTTCTCAGAGCAAGCAGGAACCTGCCACCATCAGGGCTCCAGACTAACGTTCCCCCAGCCATGGAATTTCAGGAAAATCAAATGTGGGCTCAAAATCATGGGCCAAAGAATTTCGCCTTGGCCCATGTTCACATTCAACAGAACTGGCTCCAGAGTTATCTTTACAAGAGATGAGAAATGGCATCACTGGATTCAAAGTGTCCAAACTTAGTTATTTTGGCCATTGCACCCAAAATCAGCAGTGTAATAAGCAGAGAAACTGAATAGTACCTTACTCACATTTCAATTGTCTGGGAGGTTAAAAACAGCTTGGTGCAAAGCTAAGTTTCTGTTGAGACAGTTGGTTTGCTTTCATGAAGACACCTCTACAAACCTGGTGCAGGTTCCACTGAGATTTGAACTCAGATCACTGGAATCAGAGTCCAGAGTGCTAACCATTACACCATGGAACCAAGCTGTTTGCCAAGTTGTGTTTTTCCAGGCGATTAGTGCCACATACCGGCCACGCAGCAACTATGGCCTTAGGCTCCTGGGAGGCAACAATTAACGCAAAGGTCAGAGATCACGCCGGTGTCTTCAAAATACCAAGAACAACGCCGAAACCAGGGACCTTCAGATCTTCAGTCTAACGCTCTCCCAACTGAGCTATTTCGGCAACCTAGCACGCTAAAACTTACTTGTTGAGAAACAAATTTGGAAAAACTCGCTTGATTACAATTTTCCCTTTTTCCCTTTGGAGGGTCTGTCGATATTTCCTATCGGATCAATGGATTCAATGTCTCCCAACTGAGTTGTCCTGTGCAATACACATAAAATCAGTACTGTATCAAACAAAAATCGGAAATCGGCCATTTACATCTTGATTGGAATTTTCTTCTCAGAGCAAGCAGGAACCTGCCACCATCAGGGCTCCAGACTAACGTTCCCCCAGCCATGGAATTTCAGGAAAATCAAATGTGGGCTCAAAATCATGGGCCAAAGAATTTCGCCTTGGCCCATGTTCACATTCAACAGAACTGGCTCCAGAGTCATCTTTACAAGAGATGAGAAATGGCATCACTGGATTCAAAGTGTCCAAACTTAGTTATTTTGGCCATTGCACCCAAAATCAGCAGGGTAATAAGCAGAGAAACTGAATAGTACCTTATTCACATTTCAATTGTCTGGGAAGTTAAAAACAGCTGGGTGCAAAGCTAAGTTTCTGTTGAGACAGTTGGTTTGCTTTCATGAAGACACCTCTACAAACCTGGTGCAGGTTCCACTGAGATTTGAACTCAGATCACTGGATTCAGAGTCCAGAGTGCTAACCATTACACCATGGAACCAAGCTGTTTGCCAAGTTGTGTTTTTTCCAGGCGATTAGTGCCACATACCGGCCACGCAGCAACTATGGCCTTAGGCTCCTGGGAGGCAACAATTAACGCAAAGGTCAGAGATCGCGTCTTCAAAATACCAAGAACAACGCCGAAACCAGGGACCTTCAGATCTTCAGTCTAACGCTCTCCCAACTGAGCTATTTCGGCAACCTAGCACGCTAAAACTTACTTGTTGAGAAACAAATTTGGAAAAACTCGCTTGATTACAATTTTCCCTTTTTCCCTTTGGAGGTTCTGTCAATATTTCCTATCGGATCAATGGATTCAATGTCTCCCAACTGAGTTGTCCTGTGCAATACACACAAAATCAGTACTGTATCAAACAAAAATCGGAAATCGGCCATTTACATCTTGATTGGAATTTTCTTCTCAGAGCAAGCAGGAACCTGCCACCATCAGGGCTCCAGACTAACGTTCCCCCAGCCATGGAATTTCAGGAAAATCAAATGTGGGCTCAAAATCATGGGCCAAAGAATTTCGCCTTGGCCCATGTTCACATTCAACAGAACTGGCTCCAGAGTTATCTTTACAAGAGATGAGAAATGGCATCACTGGATTCAAAGTGTCCAAACTTAGTTATTTTGGCCATTGCACCCAAAATCAGCAGTGTAATAAGCAGAGAAACTGAATAGTACCTTATTCACATTTCAATTGTCTGGGAGGTTAAAAACAGCTGGGTGCAAAGCTAAGTTTCTGTTGAGACAGTTGATTTGCTTTCATGAAGACACCTCTACAAACCTGGTGCAGGTTCCACTGAGATTTGAACTCAGATCACTGGAATCAGAGTCCAGAGTGCTAACCATTACACCATGGAACCAAGCTGTTTGCCAAGTTGTGTTTTTCCAGGCGATTAGTGCCACATACCGGCCACGCAGCAACTATGGCCTTAGGCTCCTGGGAGGCAACAATTAACGCAAAGGTCAGAGATCACGCCGGTGTCTTCAAAATACCAAGAACAACGCCGAAACCAGGGACCTTCAGATCTTCAGTCTAACGCTCTCCCAACTGAGCTATTTCGGCAACCTAGCACGCTAAAACTTACTTGTTGAGAAACAAATTTGGAAAAACTCGCTTGATTACAATTTTCCCTTTTTCCCTTTGGAGGGTCTGTCGATATTTCCTATCGGATCAATGGATTCAATGTCTCCCAACTGAGTTGTCCTGTGCAATACACATAAAATCAGTACTGTATCAAACAAAAATCGGAAATCGGCCATTTACATCTTGATTGGAATTTTCTTCTCAGAGCAAGCAGGAACCTGCCACCATCAGGGCTCCAGACTAACGTTCCCCCAGCCATGGAATTTCAGGAAAATCAAATGTGGGCTCAAAATCATGGGCCAAAGAATTTCGCCTTGGCCCATGTTCACATTCAACAGAACTGGCTCCAGAGTCATCTTTACAAGAGATGAGAAATGGCATCACTGGATTCAAAGTGTCCAAACTTAGTTATTTTGGCCATTGCACCCAAAATCAGCAGGGTAATAAGCAGAGAAACTGAATAGTACCTTATTCACATTTCAATTGTCTGGGAAGTTAAAAACAGCTGGGTGCAAAGCTAAGTTTCTGTTGAGACAGTTGGTTTGCTTTCATGAAGACACCTCTACAAACCTGGTGCAGGTTCCACTGAGATTTGAACTCAGATCACTGGATTCAGAGTCCAGAGTGCTAACCATTACACCATGGAACCAAGCTGTTTGCCAAGTTGTGTTTTTTCCAGGCGATTAGTGCCACATACCGGCCACGCAGCAACTATGGCCTTAGGCTCCTGGGAGGCAACAATTAACGCAAAGGTCAGAGATCGCGTCTTCAAAATACCAAGAACAACGCCGAAACCAGGGACCTTCAGATCTTCAGTCTAACGCTCTCCCAACTGAGCTATTTCGGCAACCTAGCACGCTAAAACTTACTTGTTGAGAAACAAATTTGGAAAAACTCGCTTGATTACAATTTTCCCTTTTTCCCTTTGGAGGTTCTGTCAATATTTCCTATCGGATCAATGGATTCAATGTCTCCCAACTGAGTTGTCCTGTGCAATACACACAAAATCAGTACTGTATCAAACAAAAATCGGAAATCGGCCATTTACATCTTGATTGGAATTTTCTTCTCAGAGCAAGCAGGAACCTGCCACCATCAGGGCTCCAGACTAACGTTCCCCCAGCCATGGAATTTCAGGAAAATCAAATGTGGGCTCAAAATCATGGGCCAAAGAATTTCGCCTTGGCCCATGTTCACATTCAACAGAACTGGCTCCAGAGTCATCTTTACAAGAGATGAGAAATGGCATCACTGGATTCAAAGTGTCCAAACTTAGTTATTTTGGCCATTGCACCCAAAATCAGCAGTGTAATAAGCAGAGAAACTGAATAGTACCTTATTCACATTTCAATTGTCTGGGAGGTTAAAAACAGCTGGGTGCAAAGCTAAGTTTCTGTTGAGACAGTTGGTTTGCTTTCATGAAGACACCTCTACAAACCTGGTGCAGGTTCCACTGAGATTTGAACTCAGATTACTGGATTCAGAGTCCAGAGTGCTAACCATTACACCATGGAACCAAGCTGGTTGCCAAGTTGTGTTTTTTCCAGGCGATTAGTGCCACATACCGGCCACGCAGCAACTATGGCCTTAGGCTCCTGGGAGGCAACAATTAACGCAAAGGTCAGAGATCACGCCGGTGTCTTCAAAATACCAAGAACAACGCCGAAACCAGGGACCTTCAGATCTTCAGTCTAACGCTCTCCCAACTGAGCTATTTCGGCAACCTAGCACGCTAAAACTTACTTGTTGAGAAACAAATTTGGAAAAACTCGCTTGATTACAATTTTCCCTTTTTCCCTTTGGAGGGTCTGTCGATATTTCCTATCGGATCAATGGATTCAATGTCTCCCAACTGAGTTGTCCTGTGCAATACACATAAAATCAGTACTGCATCAAACAAAAATCGGAAATCGGCCATTTACATCTTGATTGGAATTTTCTTCTCAGAGCAAGCAGGAACCTGCCACCATCAGAGCTCCAGACTAACGTTCCCCCAGCCATGGAATTTCAGGAAAATCAAATGTGGGCTCAAAATCATGGGCCAAAGAATTTCGCCTTGGCCCATGTTCACATTCAACAGAACTGGCTCCAGAGTCATCTTTACAAGAGATGAGAAATGGCATCACTGGATTCAAAGTGTCCAAACTTAGTTATTTTGGCCATTGCACCCAAAATCAGCAGTGTAATAAGCAGAGAAACTGAATAGTACCTTATTCACATTTCAATTGTCTGGGAGGTTAAAAACAGCTTGGTGCAAAGCTAAGTTTCTGTTGAGACAGTTGGTTTGCTTTCATGAAGACACCTCTACAAACCTGGTGCAGGTTCCACTGAGATTTGAACTCAGATCACTGGATTCAGAGTCCAGAGTGCTAACCATTACACCATGGAACCAAGCTGGTTGCCAAGTTGTGTTTTATCCAGGCGATTAGTGCCACATACCGGCCACGCAGCAACTATGGCCTTAGGCTCCTGGGAGGCAACAATTAACGCAAAGGTCAGAGATCACGCCGGTGTCTTCAAAATACCAAGAACAACGCCGAAACCAGGGACCTTCAGATCTTCAGTCTAACGCTCTCCCAACTGAGCTATTTCGGCAACCTAGCACGCTAAAACTTACTTGTTGAGAAACAAATTTGGAAAAACTCGCTTGATTACAATTTTCCCTTTTTCCCTTTGGAGGGTCTGTCGATATTTCCTATCGGATCAATGGATTCAATGTCTCCCAACTGAGTTGTCCTGTGCAATACACATAAAATCAGTACTGTATCAAACAAAAATCGGAAATCGGCCATTTACATCTTGATTGGAATTTTCTTCTCAGAGCAAGCAGGAACCTGCCACCATCAGAGCTCCAGACTAACGTTCCCCCAGCCATGGAATTTCAGGAAAATCAAATGTGGGCTCAAAATCATGGGCCAAAGAATTTCGCCTTGGCCCATGTTCACATTCAACAGAACTGGCTCCAGAGTCATCTTTACAAGAGATGAGAAATGGCATCACTGGATTCAAAGTGTCCAAACTTAGTTATTTTGGCCATTGCACCCAAAATCAGCAGTGTAATAAGCAGAGAAACTGAATAGTACCTTATTCACATTTCAATTGTCTGGGAGGTTAAAAACAGCTTGGTGCAAAGCTAAGTTTCTGTTGAGACAGTTGGTTTGCTTTCATGAAGACACCTCTACAAACCTGGTGCAGGTTCCACTGAGATTTGAACTCACATCACTGGATTCAGAGTCCAGAGTGCTAACCATTACACCATGGAACCAAGCTGTTTTCCAAGTTGTGTTTTTTCCAGGCGATTAGTGCCACATACCGGCCACGCAGCAACTATGGCCTTAGGCTCCTGGGAGGCAACAATTAACGCAAAGGTCAGAGATCACGTCTTCAAAATACCAAGAACAACGCCGAAACCAGGGACCTTCAGATCTTCAGTCTAACGCTCTCCCAACTGAGCTATTTCGGCAACCTAGCACGCTAAAACTTACTTGTTGAGAAACAAATTTGGAAAAACTCGCTTGATTACAATTTTCCCTTTTTCCCTTTGGAGGTTCTGTCGATATTTCCTATCGGATCAATGGATTCAATGTCTCCCAACTGAGTTGTCCTGTGCAATACACACAAAATCAGTACTGTATCAAACAAAAATCGGAAATCGGCCATTTACATCTTGATTGGAATTTTCTTCTCAGAGCAAGCAGGAACCTGCCACCATCAGGGCTCCAGACTAACGTTCCCCCAGCCATGGAATTTCAGGAAAATCAAATGTGGGCTCAAAATCATGGGCCAAAGAATTTCGCCTTGGCCCATGTTCACATTCAACAGAACTGGCTCCAGAGTCATCTTTACAAGAGATGAGAAATGGCATCACTGGATTCAAAGTGTCCAAACTTAGTTATTTTGGCCATTGCACCCAAAATCAGCAGTGTAATAAGCAGAGAAACTGAATAGTACCTTATTCACATTTCAATTGTCTGGGAGGTTAAAAACAGCTGGGTGCAAAGCTAAGTTTCTGTTGAGACAGTTGGTTTGCTTTCATGAAGACACCTCTACAAACCTGGTGCAGGTTCCACTGAGATTTGAACTCAGATCACTGGATTCAGAGTCCAGAGTGCTAACCATTACACCATGGAACCAAGCTATTTGCCAAGTTGTGTTTTTTCCAGGCGATTAGTGCCACATACCGGCCACGCAGCAACTATGGCCTTAGGCTCCTGGGAGGCAACAATTAACGCAAAGGTCAGAGATCACGTCTTCAAAATACCAAGAACAACGCCGAAACCAGGGACCTTCAGATCTTCAGTCTAACGCTCTCCCAACTGAGCTATTTCGGCAACCTAGCACGCTAAAACTTACTTGTTGAGAAACAAATTTGGAAAAACTCGCTTGATTACAATTTTCCCTTTTTCCCTTTGGAGGTTCTGTCGATATTTCCTATCGGATCAATGGATTCAATGTCTCCCAACTGAGTTGTCCTGTGCAATACACACAAAATCAGTACTGTATCAAACAAAAATCGGAAATCGGCCATTTACATCTTGATTGGAATTTTCTTCTCAGAGCAAGCAGGAACCTGCCACCATCAGGGCTCCAGACTAACGTTCCCCCAGCCATGGAATTTCAGGAAAATCAAATGTGGGCTCAAAATCATGGGCCAAAGAATTTCGCCTTGGCCCATGTTCACATTCAACAGAACTGGCTCCAGAGTCATCTTTACAAGAGATGAGAAATGGCATCACTGGATTCAAAGTGTCCAAACTTAGTTATTTTGGCCATTGCACCCAAAATCAGCAGTGTAATAAGCAGAGAAACTGAATAGTACCTTATTCACATTTCAATTGTCTGGGAGGTTAAAAACAGCTGGGTGCAAAGCTAAGTTTCTGTTGAGACAGTTGGTTTGCTTTCATGAAGACACCTCTACAAACCTGGTGCAGGTTCCACTGAGATTTGAACTCAGATCACTGGATTCAGAGTCCAGAGTGCTAACCATTACACCATGGAACCAAGCTGTTTGCCAAGTTGTGTTTTTTCCAGGCGATTAGTGCCACATACCGGCCACGCAGCAACTATGGCCTTAGGCTCCTGGGAGGCAACAATTAACACAAAGGTCAGAGATCACGTCTTCAAAATACCAAGAACAACGCCGAAACCAGGGACCTTCAGATCTTCAGTCTAACGCTCTCCCAACTGAGCTATTTCGGCAACCTAGCACGCTAAAACTTACTTGTTGAGAAACAAATTTGGAAAAACTCGCTTGATTACAATTTTCCCTTTTTCCCTTTGGAGGTTCTGTCGATATTTCCTATCGGATCAATGGATTCAATGTCTCCCAACTGAGTTGTCCTGTGCAATACACACAAAATCAGTACTGTATCAAACAAAAATCGGAAATCGGCCATTTACATCTTGATTGGAATTTTCTTCTCAGAGCAAGCAGGAACCTGCCACCATCAGGGCTCCAGACTAACGTTCCCCCAGCCATGGAATTTCAGGAAAATCAAATGTGGGCTCAAAATCATGGGCCAAAGAATTTCGCCTTGGCCCATGTTCACATTCAACAGAACTGGCTCCAGAGTCATCTTTACAAGAGATGAGAAATGGCATCACTGGATTCAAAGTGTCCAAACTTAGTTATTTTGGCCATTGCACCCAAAATCAGCAGTGTAATAAGCAGAGAAACTGAATAGTACCTTATTCACATTTCAATTGTCTGGGAGGTTAAAAACAGCTTGGTGCAAAGCTACGTTTCTGTTGAGACAGTTGGTTTACTTTCATGAAGACACCTCTACAAACCTGGTGCAGGTTCCACTGCGGTTTGAATTCAGCTCACTGGATTCAGAGTCCAGAGTGCTAACCATTACACCATGGAACCAAGCTGTTTGCCAAGTTGTGTTTTTTCCAGGCGATTAGTGCCACATACCGGCCACGCAGCAACTATGGCCTTAGGCTCCTGGGAGGCAACAATTAACGCAAAGGTCAGAGATCACGTCTTCAAAATACCAAGAACAACGCCGAAACCAGGGACCTTCAGATCTTCAGTCTAACGCTCTCCCAACTGAGCAATTTCGGCAACCTAGCACGCTAAAACTTACTTGTTGAGAAACAAATTTGGAAAAACTCGCTTGATTACAATTTTCCCTTTTTCCCTTTGGAGGTTCTGTCGATATTTCCTATCGGATCAATGGATTCAATGTCTCCCAACTGAGTTGTCCTGTGCAATACACACAAAATCAGTACTGTATCAAACAAAAATCGGAAATCGGCCATTTACATCTTGATTGGAATTTTCTTCTCAGAGCAAGCAGGAACCTGCCACCATCAGGGCTCCAGACTAACGTTCCCCCAGCCATGGAATTTCAGGAAAATCAAATGTGGGCTCAAAATCATGGGCCAAAGAATTTCGCCTTGGCCCATGTTCACATTCAACAGAACTGGCTCCAGAGTCATCTTTACAAGAGATGAGAAATGGCATCACTGGATTCAAAGTGTCCAAACTTAGTTATTTTGGCCATTGCACCCAAAATCAGCAGTGTAATAAGCAGAGAAACTGAATAGTACCTTATTCACATTTCAATTGTCTGGGAGGTTAAAAACAGCTTTGTGCAAAGCTACGTTTCTGTTGAGACAGTTGGTTTACTTTCATGAAGACACCTCTACAAACCTGGTGCAGGTTCCACTGCGGTTTGAATTCAGCTCACTGGATTCAGAGTCCAGAGTGCTAACCATTACACCATGGAACCAAGCTCTTTTCCAAGTTGTGTTTTTTCCAGGCGATTAGTGCCACATACCGGCCACGCAGCAACTATGGCCTTAGGCTCCTGGGAGGCAACAATTAACGCAAAGGTCAGAGATCACGTCTTCAAAATACCAAGAACAACGCCGAAACCAGGGACCTTCAGATCTTCAGTCTAACGCTCTCCCAACTGAGCAATTTCGGCAACCTAGCACGCTAAAACTTACTTGTTGAGAAACAAATTTGGAAAAACTCGCTTGATTACAATTTTCCCTTTTTCCCTTTGGAGGTTCTGTCGATATTTCCTATCGGATCAATGGATTCAATGTCTCCCAACTGAGTTGTCCTGTGCAATACACACAAAATCAGTACTGTATCAAACAAAAATCGGAAATCGGCCATTTACATCTTGATTGGAATTTTCTTCTCAGAGCAAGCAGGAACCTGCCACCATCAGGGCTCCAGACTAACGTTCCCCCAGCCATGGAATTTCAGGAAAATCAAATGTGGGCTCAAAATCATGGGCCAAAGAATTTCGCCTTGGCCCATGTTCACATTCAACAGAACTGGCTCCAGAGTCATCTTTACAAGAGATGAGAAATGGCATCACTGGATTCAAAGTGTCCAAACTTAGTTATTTTGGCCATTGCACCCAAAATCAGCAGTGTAATAAGCAGAGAAACTGAATAGTACCTTATTCACATTTCAATTGTCTGGGAGGTTAAAAACAGCTGGGTGCAAAGCTAAGTTTCTGTTGAGACAGTTGGTTTGCTTTCATGAAGACACCTCTACAAACCTGGTGCAGGTTCCACTGAGATTTGAACTCAGATCACTGGATTCAGAGTCCAGAGTGCTAACCATTACACCATGGAACCAAGCTGTTTGCCAAGTTGTGTTTTTTCCAGGCGATTAGTGCCACATACCGGCCACGCAGCAACTATGGCCTTAGGCTCCTGGGAGGCAACAATTAACGCAAAGGTCAGAGATCACGTCTTCAAAATACCAAGAACAACGCCGAAACCAGGGACCTTCAGATCTTCAGTCTAACGCTCTCCCAACTGAGCTATTTCGGCAACCTAGCACGCTAAAACTTACTTGTTGAGAAACAAATTTGGAAAAACTCGCTTGATTACAATTTTCCCTTTTTCCCTTTGGAGGTTCTGTCGATATTTCCTATCGGATCAATGGATTCAATGTCTCCCAACTGAGTTGTCCTGTGCAATACACACAAAATCAGTACTGTATCAAACAAAAATCGGAAATCGGCCATTTACATCTTGATTGGAATTTTCTTCTCAGAGCAAGCAGGAACCTGCCACCATCAGGGCTCCAGACTAACGTTCCCCCAGCCATGGAATTTCAGGAAAATCAAATGTGGGCTCAAAATCATGGGCCAAAGAATTTCGCCTTGGCCCATGTTCACATTCAACAGAACTGGCTCCAGAGTCATCTTTACAAGAGATGAGAAATGGCATCACTGGATTCAAAGTGTCCAAACTTAGTTATTTTGGCCATTGCACCCAAAATCAGCAGTGTAATAAGCAGAGAAACTGAATAGTACCTTATTCACATTTCAATTGTCTGGGAGGTTAAAAACAGCTTTGTGCAAAGCTACGTTTCTGTTGAGACAGTTGGTTTACTTTCATGAAGACACCTCTACAAACCTGGTGCAGGTTCCACTGCAGTTTGAATTCAGCTCACTGGATTCAGAGTCCAGAGTGCTAACCATTACACCATGGAACCAAGCTCTTTTCCAAGTTGTGTTTTTTCCAGGCGATTAGTGCCACATACCGGCCACGCAGCAACTATGGCCTTAGGCTCCTGGGAGGCAACAATTAACGCAAAGGTCAGAGATCACGTCTTCAAAATACCAAGAACAACGCCGAAACCAGGGACCTTCAGATCTTCAGTCTAACGCTCTCCCAACTGAGCAATTTCGGCAACCTAGCACGCTAAAACTTACTTGTTGAGAAACAAATTTGGAAAAACTCGCTTGATTACAATTTTCCCTTTTTCCCTTTGGAGGTTCTGTCGATATTTCCTATCGGATCAATGGATTCAATGTCTCCCAACTGAGTTGTCCTGTGCAATACACACAAAATCAGTACTGTATCAAACAAAAATCGGAAATCGGAGATTTACATCTTGATTGGAATTTTCTTCTCAGAGCAAGCAGGAACCTGCCACCATCAGGGCTCCAGACTAACGTTCCCCCAGCCATGGAATTTCAGGAAAATCAAATGTGGGCTCAAAATCATGGGCCAAAGAATTTCGCCTTGGCCCATGTTCACATTCAACAGAACTGGCTCCAGAGTCATCTTTACAAGAGATGAGAAATGGCATCACTGGATTCAAAGTGTCCAAACTTAGTTATTTTGGCCATTGCACCCAAAATCAGCAGTGTAATAAGCAGAGAAACTGAATAGTACCTTATTCACATTTCAATTGTCTGGGAGGTTAAAAACAGCTTGGTGCAAAGCTAAGTTTCTGTTGAGACAGTTGGTTTGCTTTCATGAAGACACCTCTACAAACCTGGTGCAGGTTCCACTGAGATTTGAACTCAGCTCACTGGATTCAGAGTCCAGAGTGCTAACCATTACACCATGGAACCAAGCTGTTTGCCAAGTTGTGTTTTTTCCAGGCGATTAGTGCCACATACCGGCCACGCAGCAACTATGGCCTTAGGCTCCTGGGAGGCAACAATTAACGCAAAGGTCAGAGATCACGTCTTCAAAATACCAAGAACAACGCCGAAACCAGGGACCTTCAGATCTTCAGTCTAACGCTCTCCCAACTGAGCTATTTCGGCAACCTAGCACGCTAAAACTTACTTGTTGAGAAACAAATTTGGAAAAACTCGCTTGATTACAATTTTCCCTTTTTCCCTTTGGAGGTTCTGTCGATATTTCCTATCGGATCAATGGATTCAATGTCTCCCAACTGAGTTGTCCTGTGCAATACACACAAAATCAGTACTGTATCAAACAAAAATCGGAAATCGGCCATTTACATCTTGATTGGAATTTGCTTCTCAGAGCAAGCAGGAACCTGCCACCATCAGGGCTCCAGACTAACGTTCCCCCAGCCATGGAATTTCAGGAAAATCAAATGTGGGCTCAAAATCATGGGCCAAAGAATTTCGCCTTGGCCCATGTTCACATTCAACAGAACTGGCTCCAGAGTCATCTTTACAAGAGATGAGAAATGGCATCACTGGATTCAAAGTGTCCAAACTTAGTTATTTTGGCCATTGCACCCAAAATCAGCAGTGTAATAAGCAGAGAAACTGAATAGTACCTTATTCACATTTCAATTGTCTGGGAGGTTAAAAACAGCTTGGTGCAAAGCTAAGTTTCTGTTGAGACAGTTGGTTTGCTTTCATGAAGACACCTCTACAAACCTGGTGCAGGTTCCACTGAGATTTGAACTCAGATCACTGGATTCAGAGTCCAGAGTGCTAACCATTACACCATGGAACCAAGCTGTTTGCCAAGTTGTGTTTTTTCCAGGCGATTAGTGCCACATACCGGCCACGCAGCAACTATGGCCTTAGGCTCCTGGGAGGCAACAATTAACGCAAAGGTCAGAGATCACGTCTTCAAAATACCAAGAACAACGCCGAAACCAGGGACCTTCAGATCTTCAGTCTAACGCTCTCCCAACTGAGCTATTTCGGCAACATAGCACGCTAAAACTTACTTGTTGAGAAACAAATTTGGAAAAACTCGCTTGATTACAATTTTCCCTTTTTCCCTTTGGAGGTTCTGTCAATATTTCCTATCGGATCAATGGATTCAATGTCTCCCAACTGAGTTGTCCTGTGCAATACACACAAAATCAGTACTGTATCAAACAAAAATCGGAAATCGGCCATTTACATCTTGATTGGAATTTTCTTCTCAGAGCAAGCAGGAACCTGCCACCATGAGGGCTCCAGACTAACGTTCCCCCAGCCATGGAATTTCAGGAAAATCAAATGTGGGCTCAAAATCATGGGCCAAAGAATTTCGCCTTGGCCCATGTTCACATTCAACAGAACTGGCTCCAGAGTCATCTTTACAAGAGATGAGAAATGGCATCACTGGATTCAAAGTGTCCAAACTTAGTTATTTTGGCCATTGCACCCAAAATCATTAGTGTAAAAACCAGAAAAACTGAATAGTACCATATTCACATGTCTGGGAGGTTAAAAACAGCTTGGTGCAAAGCTAAGTTTCTGTTGAGACAGTTGGTTTACTTTCATGAAGACACCTCTACAAACCTGGTGCAGGTTCCACTGAGGTTTGAATTCAGCTCACTGGATTCAGAGTCCAGAGTGCTAACCATTACACCATGGAACCAAGCTGTTTTCCAAGTTGTGTTTTTTCCAGGCGATTAGTGCCACATACCGGCCACGCAGCAACTATGGCCTTAGGCTCCTGGGAGGCAACAATTAACGCAAAGGTCAGAGATCACGTCTTCAAAATACCAAGAACAACGCCGAAACCAGGGACCTTCAGATCTTCAGTCTAACGCTCTCCCAACTGAGCTATTTCGGCAACCTAGCACGCTAAAACTTACTTGTTGAGAAACAAATTTGGAAAAACTCGCTTGATTACAATTTTCCCTTTTTCCCTTTGGAGGTTCTGTCAATATTTCCTATCGGATCAATGGATTCAATGTCTCCCAACTGAGTTGTCCTGTGCAATACACACAAAATCAGTACTGTATCAAACAAAAATCGGAAATCGGCCATTTACATCTTGATTGGAATTTTCTTCTCAGAGCAAGCAGGAACCTGCCACCATCAGGGCTCCAGACTAACGTTCCCCCAGCCATGGAATTTCAGGAAAATCAAATGTGGGCTCAAAATCATGGGCCAAAGAATTTCGCCTTGGCCCATGTTCACATTCAACAGAACTGGCTCCAGAGTCATCTTTACAAGAGATGAGAAATGGCATCACTGGATTCAAAGTGTCCAAACTTAGTTATTTTGGCCATTGCACCCAAAATCAGCAGTGTAATAAGCAGAGAAACTGAATAGTACCTTATTCACATTTCAATTGTCTGGGAGGTTAAAAACAGCTGGGTGCAAAGCTAAGTTTCTGTTGAGACAGTTGGTTTGCTTTCATGAAGACACCTCTACAAACCTGGTGCAGGTTCCACTGAGATTTGAACTCAGATCACTGGATTCAGAGTCCAGAGTGCTAACCATTACACCATGGAACCAAGCTGTTTGCCAAGTTGTGTTTTTTCCAGGCGATTAGTGCCACATACCGGCCACGCAGCAACTATGGCCTTAGGCTCCTGGGAGGCAACAATTAACGCAAAGGTCAGAGATCACGCCGGTGTCTTCAAAATACCAAGAACAACGCCGAAACCAGGGACCTTCAGATCTTCAGTCTAACGCTCTCCCAACTGAGCTATTTCGGCAACCTAGCACGCTAAAACTTACTTGTTGAGAAACAAATTTGGAAAAACTCGCTTGATTACAATTTTCCCTTTTTCCCTTTGGAGGTTCTGTCGATATTTCCTATCGGATCAATGGATTCAATGTCTCCCAACTGAGTTGTCCTGTGCAATACACATAAAATCAGTACTGCATCAAACAAAAATCGGAAATCGGCCATTTACATCTTGATTGGAATTTTCTTCTCAGAGCAAGCAGGAACCTGCCACCATCAGAGCTCCAGACTAACGTTCCCCCAGCCATGGAATTTCAGGAAAATCAAATGTGGGCTCAAAATCATGGGCCAAAGAATTTCGCCTTGGCCCATGTTCACATTCAACAGAACTGGCTCCAGAGTCATCTTTACAAGAGATGAGAAATGGCATCACTGGATTCAAAGTGTCCAAACTTAGTTATTTTGGCCATTGCACCCAAAATCAGCAGTGTAATAAGCAGAGAAACTGAATAGTACCTTATTCACATTTCAATTGTCTGGGAGGTTAAAAACAGCTTGGTGCAAAGCTAAGCTTCTGTTGAGACAGTTGGTTTGCTTTCATGAAGACACCTCTACAAACCTGGTGCAGGTTCCACTGAGATTTGAACTCACATCACTGGATTCAGAGTCCAGAGTGCTAACCATTACACCATGGAACCAAGCTGTTTGCCAAGTTGTGTTTTTTCCAGGCGATTAGTGCCACATACCGGCCACGCAGCAACTATGGCCTTAGGCTCCTGGGAGGCAACAATTAACGCAAAGGTCAGAGATCACGTCTTCAAAATACCAAGAACAACGCCGAAACCAGGGACCTTCAGATCTTCAGTCTAACGCTCTCCCAACTGAGCTATTTCGGCAACCTAGCACGCTAAAACTTACTTGTTGAGAAACAAATTTGGAAAAACTCGCTTGATTACAATTTTCCCTTTTTCCCTTTGGAGGTTCTGTCGATATTTCCTATCGGATCAATGGATTCAATGTCTCCCAACTGAGTTGTCCTGTGCAATACACACAAAATCAGTACTGTATCAAACAAAAATCGGAAATCGGCCATTTACATCTTGATTGGAATTTTCTTCTCAGAGCAAGCAGGAACCTGCCACCATCAGGGCTCCAGACTAACGTTCCCCCAGCCATGGAATTTCAGGAAAATCAAATGTGGGCTCAAAATCATGGGCCAAAGAATTTCGCCTTGGCCCATGTTCACATTCAACAGAACTGGCTCCAGAGTCATCTTTACAAGAGATGAGAAATGGTATCACTGGATTCAAAGTGTCCAAACTTAGTTATTTTGGCCATTGCACCCAAAATCAGCAGTGTAATAAGCAGAGAAACTGAATAGTACCTTATTCACATTTCAATTGTCTGGGAGGTTAAAAACAGCTTGGTGCAAAGCTAAGTTTCTGTTGAGACAGTTGGTTTGCTTTCATGAAGACACCTCTACAAACCTGGTGCAGGTTCCACTGAGATTTGAACTCAGATCACTGGATTCAGAGTCCAGAGTGCTAACCATTACACCATGTAACCAAGCTGTTTGCCAAGTTGTGTTTTTTCCAGGCGATTAGTGCCACATACCGGCCACGCAGCAACTATGGCCTTAGGCTCCTGGGAGGCAACAATTAACGCAAAGGTCAGAGATCACGTCTTCAAAATACCAAGAACAACGCCGAAACCAGGGACCTTCAGATCTTCAGTCTAACGCTCTCCCAACTGAGCTATTTCGGCAACCTAGCACGCTAAAACTTACTTGTTGAGAAACAAATTTGGAAAAACTCGCTTGATTACAATTTTCCCTTTTTCCCTTTGGAGGTTCTGTCGATATTTCCTATCGGATCAATGGATTCAATGTCTCCCAACTGAGTTGTCCTGTGCAATACACACAAAATCAGTACTGTATCAAACAAAAATCGGAAATCGGCCATTTACATCTTGATTGGAATTTGCTTCTCAGAGCAAGCAGGAACCTGCCACCATCAGGGCTCCAGACTAACGTTCCCCCAGCCATGGAATTTCAGGAAAATCAAATGTGGGCTCAAAATCATGGGCCAAAGAATTTCGCCTTGGCCCATGTTCACATTCAACAGAACTGGCTCCAGAGTCATCTTTACAAGAGATGAGAAATGGCATCACTGGATTCAAAGTGTCCAAACTTAGTTATTTTGGCCATTGCACCCAAAATCAGCAGTGTAATAAGCAGAGAAACTGAATAGTACCTTATTCACATTTCAATTGTCTGGGAGGTTAAAAACAGCTTGGTGCAAAGCTAAGTTTCTGTTGAGACAGTTGGTTTGCTTTCATGAAGACACCTCTACAAACCTGGTGCAGGTTCCACTGAGATTTGAACTCAGATCACTGGATTCAGAGTCCAGAGTGCTAACCATTACACCATGGAACCAAGCTGTTTGCCAAGCTGTGTTTTTTCCAGGCGATTAGTGCCACATACCGGCCACGCAGCAACTATGGCCTTAGGCTCCTGGGAGGCAACAATTAACGCAAAGGTCAGAGATCACGTCTTCAAAATACCAAGAACAACGCCGAAACCAGGGACCTTCAGATCTTCAGTCTAACGCTCTCCCAACTGAGCTATTTCGGCAACCTAGCACGCTAAAACTTACTTGTTGAGAAACAAATTTGGAAAAACTCGCTTGATTACAATTTTCCCTTTTTCCCTTTGGAGGTTCTGTCGATATTTCCTATCGGATCAATGGATTCAATGTCTCCCAACTGAGTTGTCCTGTGCAATACACACAAAATCAGTACTGTATCAAACAAAAATCGGAAATCGGCCATTTACATCTTGATTGGAATTTGCTTCTCAGAGCAAGCAGGAACCTGCCACCATCAGGGCTCCAGACTAACGTTCCCGCAGCCATGGAATTTCAGGAAAATCAAATGTGGGCTCAAAATCATGGGCCAAAGAATTTCGCCTTGGCCCATGTTCACATTCAACAGAACTGGCTCCAGAGTCATCTTTACAAGAGATGAGAAATGGCATCACTGGATTCAAAGTGTCCAAACTTAGTTATTTTGGCCATTGCACCCAAAATCAGCAGTGTAATAAGCAGAGAAACTGAATAGTACCTTATTCACATTTCAATTGTCTGGGAGGTTAAAAACAGCTGGGTGCAAAGCTAAGTTTCTGTTGAGACAGTTGGTTTGCTTTCATGAGGACACCTCTACAAACCTGGTGCAGGTTCCACTGAGATTTGAACTCAGATCACTGGATTCAGAGTCCAGAGTGCTAACCATTACACCATGGAACCAAGCTGTTTGCCAAGTTGTGTTTTTTCCAGGCGATTAGTGCCACATACCGGCCACGCAGCAACTATGGCCTTAGGCTCCTGGGAGGCAACAATTAACGCAAAGGTCAGAGATCACGCCGGTGTCTTCAAAATACCAAGAACAACGCCGAAACCAGGGACCTTCAGATCTTCAGTCTAACGCTCTCCCAACTGAGCTATTTCGGCAACCTAGCACGCTAAAACTTACTTGTTGAGAAACAAATTTGGAAAAACTCGCTTGATTACAATTTTCCCTTTTTCCCTTTGGAGGTTCTGTCGATATTTCCTATCGGATCAATGGATTCAATGTCTCCCAACTGAGTTGTCCTGTGCAATACACACAAAATCAGTACTGTATCAAACAAAAATCGGAAATCGGCCATTTACATCTTGATTGGAATTTTCTTCTCAGAGCAAGCAGGAACCTGCCACCATCAGGGCTCCAGACTAACGTTCCCCCAGCCATGGAATTTCAGGAAAATCAAATGTGGGCTCAAAATCATGGGCCAAAGAATTTCGCCTTGGCCCATGTTCACATTCAACAGAACTGGCTCCAGAGTCATCTTTACAAGAGATGAGAAATGGCATCACTGGATTCAAAGTGTCCAAACTTAGTTATTTTGGCCATTGCACCCAAAATCAGCAGTGTAATAAGCAGAGAAACTGAATAGTACCATATTCACATGTCTGGGAGGTTAAAAACAGCTTGGTGCAAAGCTAAGTTTCTGTTGAGACAGTTGGTTTGCTTTCATGAAGACACCTCTACAAACCTGGTGCAGGTTCCACTGAGATTTGAACTCAGATCACTGGATTCAGAGTCCAGAGTGCTAACCATTACACCATGGAACCAAGCTGTTCGCCAAGTTGTGTTTTTTTCCAGGCGATTAGTGCCACATACCGGCCACGCAGCAACTATGGCCTTAGGCTCCTGGGAGGCAACAATTAACGCAAAGGTCAGAGATCACGTCTTCAAAATACCAAGAACAACGCCGAAACCAGGGACCTTCAGATTTTCAGTCTAACGCTCTCCCAACTGAGCTATTTCGGCAACCTAGCACGCTAAAACTTACTTGTTGAGAAACAAATTTGGAAAAACTCGCTTGATTACAATTTTCCCTTTTTCCCTTTGGAGGTTCTGTCGATATTTCCTATCGGATCAATGGATTCAATGTCTCCCAACTGAGTTGTCCTGTGCAATACACACAAAATCAGTACTGTATCAAACAAAAATCGGAAATCGGCCATTTACATCTTGATTGGAATTTTCTTCTCAGAGCAAGCAGGAACCTGCCACCATCAGGGCTCCAGACTAACGTTCCCCCAGCCATGGAATTTCAGGAAAATCAAATGTGGGCTCAAAATCATGGGCCAAAGAATTTCGCCTTGGCCCATGTTCACATTCAACAGAACTGGCTCCAGAGTCATCTTTACAAGAGATGAGAAATGGCATCACTGGATTCAAAGTGTCCAAACTTAGTTATTTTGGCCATTGCACCCAAAATCATTAGTGTAAAAACCAGAAAAACTGAATAGTACCATATTCACATGTCTGGGAGGTTAAAAACAGCTTGGTGCAAAGCTAAGTTTCTGTTGAGACAGTTGGTTTACTTTCATGAAGACACCTCTACAAACCTGGTGCAGGTTCCACTGAGGTTTGAATTCAGCTCACTGGATTCAGAGTCCAGAGTGCTAACCATTACACCATGGAACCAAGCTGTTTTCCAAGTTGTGTTTTTTCCAGGCGATTAGTGCCACATACCGGCCACGCAGCAACTATGGCCTTAGGCTCCTGGGAGGCAACAATTAACGCAAAGGTCAGAGATCACGTCTTCAAAATACCAAGAACAACGCCGAAACCAGGGACCTTCAGATCTTCAGTCTAACGCTCTCCCAACTGAGCAATTTCGGCAACCTAGCACGCTAAAACTTACTTGTTGAGAAACAAATTTGGAAAAACTCGCTTGATTACAATTTTCCCTTTTTCCCTTTGGAGGTTCTGTCGATATTTCCTATCGGATCAATGGATTCAATGTCTCCCAACTGAGTTGTCCTGTGCAATACACACAAAATCAGTACTGTATCAAACAAAAATCGGAAATCGGCCATTTACATCTTGATTGGAATTTTCTTCTCAGAGCAAGCAGGAACCTGCCACCATCAGGGCTCCAGACTAACGTTCCCCCAGCCATGGAATTTCAGGAAAATCAAATGTGGGCTCAAAATCATGGGCCAAAGAATTTCGCCTTGGCCCATGTTCACATTCAACAGAACTGGCTCCAGAGTCATCTTTACAAGAGATGAGAAATGGCATCACTGGATTCAAAGTGTCCAAACTTAGTTATTTTGGCCATTGCACCCAAAATCAGCAGTGTAATAAGCAGAGAAACTGAATAGTACCTTATTCACATTTCAATTGTCAGGGAGGTTAAAAACAGCTTGGTGCAAAGCTAAGTTTCTGTTGAGACAGTTGGCATGCTTTCATGAAGACACCTCGACAAACCTGGTGCAGGTTCCACTGAGATTTGAACTCAGATCACTGGATTCAGAGCCCAGAGTGCTAACCATTACACCATGGAACCAAGCTGTTTGCCAAGTTGTGGTTTTTTCCAGGCGATTAGTGCCACATACCGGCCACGCAGCAACTATGGCCTTAGGCTCCTGGGAGGCAACAATTAACGGAAAGGTCAGAGATCACGTCTTCAAAATACCAAGAACAACGCCGAAACCAGGGACCTTCAGATCTTCAGTCTAACGCTCTCCCAACTGAGCTATTTCGGCAACCTAGCACGCTAAAACTTACTTGTTGAGAAACAAATTTGGAAAAACTCGCTTGATTACAATTTTCCCTTTTTCCCTTTGGAGGTTCTGTCGATATTTCCTATCGGATCAATGGATTCAATGACTCCCAACTGAGTTGTCCTGTGCAATACACACAAAATCAGTACTGTATCAAACAAAAATCGGAAATCGGCCATTTACATCTTGATTGGAATTTTCTTCTCAGAGCAAGCAGGAACCTGCCACCATCAGGGCTCCAGACTAACGTTCCCCCAGCCATGGAATTTCAGGAAAATCAAATGTGGGCTCAAAATCATGGGCCAAAGAATTTCGCCTTGGCCCATGTTCACATTCAACCGAACTGGCTCCAGAGTCATCTTTACAAGAGATGAGAAATGGCATCACTGGCTTCAAAGTGTCCAAACTTAGTTATTTTGGCCATTGCACCCAAAATCATTAGTGTAAAAACCAGAAAAACTGAATAGTACCATATTCACATTTTCAGTTGTCTGGGAGGTTAAAAACAGCTTGGTGCAAAGCCAAGATTCAGTTGAAACAGTTGGTCAACTTTCATGAAGACACCTCTGCAAACCTGGGGCAGGTTCCACTGAGATTTGAACTCAGATTACTGGCTTCAAAGTCGAGAGTGCTAAACATTACACCATGGAACCAAGCTGCTTTCTGAGTTGTGTTTTTTCCAGGTGATTAGTGCCACATACTGGCCACGCAGAAACTTTGGCCTTAGGCTCCTGGGAGGCAACAATTAACGCAAAGGTCAGGCCCGTGTCATCAAAATACCAAGAACAACACCAAAACCAGGGATTGAACCAGTTATCTTCAGATCTTCAGTCTAAAACTCTCCCAACTGAGCTGTTTCAGCAGCTTCATATGCCGCAGTATTTGTAGGTTCCAATGATATTTTTTATAGGATCAGTGGATTCAATGTCTCCGAAAAGAGTGTCAACCATTAGACCATGGAACCAAGCTTCAGTCAAAACATGGCTTTCTCCAGCCGACTACTGCCATGTAATATGCAACAAGCTTTAATCCCAAGGGTCTTTTAGCAAGCAGCTTTTATCCCAAAGGTCAGCAAGAATGACATTTTTATCAAAAGACAGAGCCTAATGCCCAAACGCAGAAAATTTAGCTCTTCAGTCTAACACTCTCCCAAATGCACCATTTTGGCGATTACTTTCAGAAAAAGGAACTTTTTGATCCACAATTTGGACACAGAAATATTGATTAGAATTTTGGCCTGCTACATAGAGCATGCAGGAACCTGCCACCATCAGAGCTGAGATCTAATGTTCTTGATTCAGAGTGCTAACCAAGTCTTGATTGCTTATTATTACACCATGCAACCAATTTGCCCTGAAGACACCATAGATCTTAGACCAAGACATTATAATCAAAATCCAGACCCAAAGTCAGTATTGGCCCATCCTTGTCTTGCACAGAAATTGTACCATATTCAGTTGTTGGGGACATTATCGATTTCTTGCCTCAAATCTACATTTCAGTGTAGACAGTTTGTTTACTTTAGTACAAAAACCTGAACACAGGATTTGCATTATCCACCAAGATTTGTACTCAGAACAACTTGGATCCAAACTCCAGCCTAACCTTCCCCCAGCCATGTTATTTCAGCCAATATGCACATGGGCTTAACTTCATGGACCAAAGTTTTCAGCTTTGGCCTATCTTCATCTTCAACCAAATTGTGTCCATAGTTATCATTATAAGTGTTTGGAAACTGAAAGGCTTTTTAGGTTCCCCCAAGATTTGACGTCAGATCACTAATTCAAAGCATAGAGTGCTAACCATTACAACATGAAACCAATATACTATGTTGTTTTAATTTTCACCAGCTGAATATTGCAATGTAGTGACCTATGTCTCACAAGCCACTAAGCTTAAAACATTGTAATCGCAAATCCAGACCCAAGGTTGCATAATTGGCCCATATTCATCTTGAACAGTATTTGGTCCATGGTTTTGTTACATGAAAGCTTACTTTGCACAAACCTATACTTTTGTTATGATAGTTTATTTACTTTAGTACAGTACCTTGAACAAAGGCTTTGCAAGTTCCACCATGATTTGAACATTGATGGATGGATTCAGAGTACATAGTGCTAATTTTACACTATGGAAGCAAGCTCTTTTGAACCTTTAGTTTTAGTCTTTTGAACCAGCCGATTACTGCGTTATACTGACCAATATCTTGCAAGCAGCAATTTTTCCATAGGACTTTGTAATCAAAACACAGACCACATTGGCAAAAAGCAGGCTCCAACCAGGGACTAGTAGAGTTTCAGTCTTCCACTGAGCTACTTCAGCACTTGCTTCAACAAAAATGTTACCCTTTTTCCAAAAAAAAGTATACATAAATTGGCTATTCAACAGAATTTGGTCCATATTTATCCTTATAATTTTTTAAAATTAGCTGATTGATTGCTTCAGCCTCCACCCCATCATCCACCTCTTTCAGCATTCCTTCTTTAAAATAAGTTACATTTTCAGTTTTCTAGTAGCAAAATCAGAGCTCTCTAGCACAGTAGACCAAATTTCTTTCATTTTAATTATCTTCTTAATTTATAACATTTTGGTGTCCCCCCGTACATTTAATTTAATTTCATGTAGGTTTCTTTAATTTACCTTTCTCTTTAATTTGACTTCTCGTTTCATTTGCCTTCAACATAGTACATTAAATTTTCATGTAAGGCTTTGTCATTTGTTGTTGGAAATCTGTGCACCACTTTGTCATGTCTAAAATATGATGAAGTCATCTCAGTTGGCTCACTTAACAGGGTTGTAACACCCTGTGACTTTTGTCAAGTTGATTTAAGCCCATCACAAACATGTCCACCTAACACAACCAAATATATGAAGCAAGCCCCACTGGCACCATTAACATGTGCTCAGTGCCACTGATTCTGTATGAATGTCAGTGTGAAATTTATTTAACAACGTAGTCTAAATATTATGGCATATTTTAATGTATTTTCTTTACCCAGAGACTGGCCATTAGTTTCTTATATTTTAGTTATTTAATTATTTATTTATTTATTTATTTATTAACAACTCTCTAACACAGTAGGTCAGAACATTTTATGAACATTACCATAAAATGTTCTTGATGTTAATTTGTAGTATTTCCATTTCCTTTCTTGTCATGCATTTAATTTTATTTCATTTAAGGTTTTCTCTTTGATTTTAGTTTTTCACTGTCCTAGAATTTTTGAGCAATCTTCACAACTTTGGTGTCAAACTACTCAGGACATTGTGAAGCTCAATAATAATCAGAAATGGGCTGACATTTGTAAACAATATGGTCACCACATGTCAATCAATTCTAACTAGGCAGAGCCTAATTTACTCAAACAGCAGATTCACACAAACCTTGAAAGCCTTATACAGGACCAGATTCTGAGCTCATCTCCAAGATCAAGTTTGGGGTGTGGTCATACATACAGTCTCTGGCAGAGATAAAAAATTATGAACCTTCCCATGCAGCTGAAATTTGGGATGCTGAATGTATGTGCTTATCTGGAATTGGAATTTTGATGATGATGATGATGATGTAATTACTTTAAAAACACAGCCCTCATCATCCAATCAGTTTTTTGCATGCATTTGGAAAGGTTAACAATAAGTTTGTGTCATAAAACTTGAACAGTAGGTTCAGGTAGAGAACCATTACTACCTGAAGCAATCTCACCCAAATTGGACACTAGTGGGCGCTGCCATATGTAAATTCTAAGGAGGTGGAGCTGGTTTACTCAAACAACTATAATTTATTTTTTAAGAAATACATGATCAGTATAAGGTTCTGAGGATGTTTGCAAAAGTTGGCACATGGTCATTAAAAGGGAGTGGAGTTCGGTTCAAATTCAGTGTTGTGCATTGTTCTGCTACTCTGTAACTGGATTTTTAATCATCACCGAATTACTTCAGAAACAAGGCCCCCTTCACCCAGTCAGATTTCAGCAGGCATTTCACACAACTAGCACCCATTGTCACAAAAATTTATATGTATGTTCATCTATAGTCCCTTCATTATTCTACATATGTATCTTGGAAGAACTGGTCACTAGGCATGATATTTGCAAGGAGTGCTTGGATCACAGATTGCATTTTGATGATGTTATTATATTTAATGTACCACATGTGTAATGTTGTCCGATATTAATCTTCCTGATATGAACCTGCATTCTTTATAGATTGTCTCTGGTATAGCCGTCTTTAATCAGATAAAATGGGTGTTAGTATTTTGATATTGGCAGAAGCATTCTGAGGCATACATATAACAATAATAGTAATGTGTCAATTGTCCAATAGATTTCATATCGAATTTGTTAATGAAATACTCATCTCCTGGAGTTTTACCAGTTTTGAGGCTCTTTACTTGTTAGTTGTTATCTTTTTAAATGTACAAGTATTTTTTTATTTCTTACTTTTATAACCCCAAATCCAAAAAAGTTGGGATGCTGGATAAAATGTAAATAAAAACAAAATGCAATGATTTGCAAATCTCATTAAACCATATGTTATTCACAATAGAACACGCAAAATATATCAAATGTTTAAACTGAGGAAATGTACCATTTTGAGGAAAAAATAAGGTAATTTTGAATTTGATGGCCCTGACACATCTCAAAAAATTTGGGACGGGGCAACAAAAGACTGGAAATGTGAGTGTTAGTAAAAAGAAACAAGAGGAACATTTGGCACCCAATTAGGTTAATTGACAACAAGTCAGTAACATGATTGAATATAAATAAGAGTATCTCAGAGAGGCAGAGTCTCTCAGAATTAAATATGGGATGGAATCTGTATGGAAGCATATGTTGCTCTAAAACCTGTATATACCTTTCAACATTGATGGTGCCTTTCCAGATGTGCAAGCTGCCCATCCCATAGGCACTAATGCACCCCCATACCATCAGCAGTAGGCTTTTGAACTGAGCATTGATAAAAAGCCGGATGGTCCCGCTCCTCGTTAGTTTAGAGGACGCGGTGTCCATGGTTTCCAAAAATAATTTCAAATTTTGATTTGTCTGACCACAGAACAGTTTTCCACTTCACCTCGGTCCAGTTTAAATGAGCTTTGGCCCAGAGAAGATGGCAGCGTTTCTGGATCAAGTTCACATATGGATTCTACTTTGCATGATAGAGCTTTAACCAGCATTTGTGGATGGCATGGCAAACTGTGTTCACAGACAATGATTTCTGGAGGTGTTTCAGAGCCCATGCAGTGATTTCTATTACAGAATCATGCTTGTTTTTAATGCAGTGCCGCCTGAGGGCCCAAAGATCACGGGCATGCAATATTGATTCTCACCATTGTCCCTTGTGCACAGAGATTTCTCCAGATTCTCTGAATATTTTTATTATATTATGTACTGTAGATGATGAGATATTCATAGTTTTCACAATGTTATGTTGTGGAACATTATTCTGAAGTTGTTCCACAAATTGTAGATGCAGTTTTTCACAGATTGGTGAACTTCTGCCCATCTTTCTGAAAGACTGTGCTTTGCTAAGATGCTCTTTTTATACACATTCATGTTACTGACCTGTTGCCAATTAACCTCCAGCTGTTTCTTTTCAGTAACACTTACTTTTCGAGCCTTTTGTTGCCCCTGTCCCAAGTTTTTGAGATGTGTTGTGGCCATCAAATTTAAAATTACCTTATTTTTTTTCTTAAAATGGTACATTTACTCAGTTTCAACATTTTAAATGTTTTCCATGTTCTATTTTGTTCTACATATGGGTTTATGAGAAATATCATATCAAATCAAATCATTGCATTCTGATTTTATTAACATTTTACACAGCATCCCAACTTTTTTGGAATTGGGGTTGTATAAACAACCTGTAAAATATGTAGGACATAAAAAAAAAAAAAAAAAAAAGGTTTAAGCCAGGGTTTCAGCACAAGTGTTATGTGGCTTAGAAGACATGTTTAGAAAACTGTTAAGAGTCTGGAGTGCTTGTTTGTGTTCATGTGAACATTCTGTCAGTCATATTATAGTGTCCCCAAGGCCTATTCACTACAGCTCCATCTAAGTTTGAAATCTCCTATATAATAATTCTACTGTGAGCAAACAAGCACTCTGTGCTTTGTAAAACCAGAATAAACACTGGCAGCACTTTTCCAAGATGGAGTCATTTATTACTGGTAAAGCAGATGAAGTTGGACATGGAATTAGCAACTCTGCTCCTATTAAAGGCAGGTATTTAAATGCAATCTGTATAAAGTTTTAAACTGTTTGAATTGCCTGCTTCAATAAAATAAAATAAAAAATCAAATAGATGTGTGTTTATCACAAGGAAAAACCGGCCAATAAAGGCACTATTGACAATTCTCATAAAATACTAGTGTACTTGAACTCTGCACACCAGGTTCTGGGGGTAGAGCTTTGTGAATGGGGAATGGGGGCAGGCTTAAGTAATTAAAAAAAATAATAATAATTAAAATGTTTTTGTACCTACCCCCTCAACCATTAGAGACCTAATAACATCACAATTCTTATCTTACCATGCCTGTTTAAAACTTTTTCATACGAATAAGACTTTTAATGAGGATATTTTCATTTGATCTAAATCTATATTTATAGTATCTTCATTATATATTTTATATATATATAAAATATATATATATATATATATATATATATATATATATATATATATATATATATATATATATAAAATAATACTTTTTCAGCTAATTCATCCTTATCTCCTTGGTCCATCTTTAATTTAGAGATGTAAAAGCTATATGTTAAAAGTTTTAATGAGATTGTCCTACCATGATAATATACTGTATTTGCTGAGTGAAGATCAGTGATCTCTTTATTACCATGATAATATATATAGTACATATATACAGTGCAAGCCTAGAAAAGGAGCGCAAAAGAAAAATGCACCAGTTTGGTGATGTCATTGGGTCACTGGCTTGATGCAAGTTATTGCAATTAGGGGATATGGAACCAAATTTTTAGTGATATTTATTTTTAATTTACTTCAAGACTATCTGTTCCATTACTTTTGCTCACCTAAAAATTAAGTGGCCTTATACAAAAGGTGGCATGTTGTAAGATGTTTTTACACTTATAAATTAACCAGATTTATGTCCCCAGTGTCTAATTTACATGCATATTTTTCATTCGCATATCAAACAAGACTAGTTCTGTAAATACTTTTTGTATGAATAAATTGTTTAGTCTACATTCTTTCCCTGCTCTTAAATTTAAATGAATGTTCAGCATCACTGCTGCATGACATAATAAATCTATTAATGAATTTAATTGAAGAAATAAATATCATTATCCGATTTGGTGAGTATGAGGGAGTTTATGGCTCTGAGTTTATGGCTCTATTTTGCCCCCTATTGGAATAACAGAGTTGTTCTCGCTGTAATCTGTCAATTTACCTTTTTAAATTTAGAGTGCGGACTCTATATTAATTTAGTGGACTGGATTAGAAACAGCCCATGAGCCCATGTGGTTTGACACAACTGATGTAAAATCTCCCGGTACTACATAGAATCCACGAGGCTACGCATCCTAACAAGATTCCTTTGGATGAAAACCATTATCATTGTTAACAGATGCTCTATCAGTGGGGATTAGTTTATTTATTTATTTATTCATTTTTATTATGTATAACCATCCTTCTTTTTTGTGCCAAACCCACTTTTAGTGTTGCCAAATAGCTCTATTTTTGTCTCATCTGACTATACAATCCCGGCATGCATTCCTAATAGTTTGTTGTCCTGAGGGTGGTGTATAACTGTACATTGGGAGACTTGATCACCTCAAAATGCAATCTTCTGCAAATCCATGAATGTAATACTTTTATGCAAATTTTTTGCATTCTCCTCACTGTGTGTAGAGGCAAAATACACTCGTGTCCTCTTAGGCAGGTTCACTATACCTCCGATTGTTCTGAACCTGCTTGGAAGAGGATACACATTGCTATTTTGCAGCACAGTACAGTCCTGTGCAACGTGATATATGAAGATCAACACACGTTTGTCTTGTTTAATTAGTGTATTCGATATCTTTCTCCATGGTGATGAATGACTGAGGGAATTTGGCCTCTGTATCACCTCACATTTATACCCCAGTAAAAGAGGAATTCATGGATGACCACTTAAGTAAAATATACATGGGGGAAAAGCATTTCTAGTGTTCCGAATAATAAATAAAAATAAATAAAAGTTTTTTTAAAAAATAAATAAATAAATAAATGTACTTTAATGAAAAGTTAGATTTCACTTTTATCTTAGTGTGAAGAAAAGCTTTTTATATGTCATAAACATTACAGTGCAGTGAAATTATTTTCTTCACATATAACAGCTTGTTAGGAAGCTGGGGTTCAGTGCCCCTGGAGCAGAGAGGGTTAAGGACCTTCCTCTTAGTGGCATTATGGTCGTGCCAGGGCTTGAAACAGACCACGGTTCACAAAAAACACAACATTTTCTCATAGCAATTTACAATTAAAAAATATTATGGTGATTTAATCATCCAGAACTCAGCATTTCCCCCAATTTATGTCTAAAGAGAGTAGGGGAATGTGTAATAATATTATCAGATGTGTATTGAGAACTGTGTATGCTGGATTTCTAGGTGATTCTGCAAATATTTTACCACAAAAAACTCTACCGTATGTCGGTGAACGAGACGACTTGTGAATTCACAGGTTAAACAAGTTGAAGTTCACAGGAAAAAGTTTAAACAAAATTAAACTAACCACTATTAAGAGCAGATAGACATCTTTCAAGTACTGCATCCTTTCCTGTTCAGTGAATTACCCTTTCTGCTTAGTTAATTTTATTCTGCCTGTTGATTTATCTGAAAAAGCAGAAAAGCATAGTTTTCAGGTGTCTCTTGCATTGCACTAACAACACACTGGATGTTAAAGCCTATTTCAATATTTGGATTAGAACCAACTAACTATGTTTATAATGCATTTTTCTCTCTTTTTAAACAGTGTGTTAGACGTAATGGGTAATGTGAGACAGACATGTTTACTGTTGAAGGCGTAATACAAGAGATTTCATCCTTTTGTTTTTGCATTTGTTATAAAAAAGAAAACATAATTTTGCAGTTAAAGGTGTTCTACTATTCCTATATGTAATGTTTATGCTATGGTTTTGTCCTGTTCAATAAAAATAAAAAATAAAAAAGCTGACTGGCTTTTATTCTCTTGAAGCATCACAGACAAGCTCTGATTGCATCTCTCCACATAGGCGTCTTAAGATATTGCCTGTACAATCTGAGAGTTTAAAACAGGGATTGATGAAATTCACATTTTTGAGGCTTGCCTCACAGCCTAGTTCGAGGACAGAAATACTGAATTAGTCAAAGTCCTGTCAGAAATATTGTAATTTCAAGATGAGAGCACTTGCACACTACTACAATGTCATAACTACTTGGGAACTCATACACCTTTTATAATACATAAAGGATTGCGGACACCTGACCATTACACTCATGTGTGGGCCTTCTACAAACTGTTGCCACAAAGTTGGAAGCGCACAATTTTCTGGAATGCCTTTGCATGCTGGAGATTTTACAATTTTCCATTCACTGGAATTAAGAAGGCCAAACTTTTTCCAGCAGGACAATGCCCCGTACACAAAGCGAGCTCCATAAAGACGTGGTTTGCCAAGGTTGGAGTGTAAGAACTTTCATAGCCTGCAAAGACCTCATCCCCACTGAACACCTTTGGGATGAACTGGAACACTGAATGAACCCCATACCTCCTCACCCAACATCAGAGGCTTTTCTACTACTGTAACACCTGGGGAAATGTTTTCTCTGCTGGTAAACGGAGAAAGCAAAGACATTACCAGGCACACTGTTCAATTTTTGCAATTAACACTTGAGTGTAATCGCCAACAATCACGTCCAGGTCTCCTGTAAAAGAAACACCAAGGTTAGCTTTAGTCCGCAGGGTTGGAACTGGTCTGCCCGTTACGATTTCAAAAGGAAATAACTGAGACTTTGGATTTGGCTTCTTGGATGTGCGGAGAGGGTGAGCCATCTTTGGCAGCCCACTTACCCATCTCATCTGCCAAACAATTACCAACCTGCACAAAAGGTGCGGCAACGTTTAACTCATCATGAGCATCAGAGTTACGAGAGTTAGAGGGCATGACGGTAGTGGAGTCAGCTGTACTTCTTGAATAATTGTCAATTTGACTGCCATTACTGATTTAGACCGACCACTTCCACCCATGTCTAATGATTTACACACAGAACAATTCGCACACAACAAGGATAACACACAACAAAGACAGCAGGAAGGTGCAGTGTGGCGGTAAAGTACGTTCAAACAGCAAAAGGATCAGGGATAAATAAGAAAGCAATATAGCGTGCAACTCAGCCGGACTCAGGTTATCCTCCTGTTTCAAAACTCTTTGAAACTAGGGTAAAGCGATTTATATTTACAATAATGCAGAGAGAAAACACTATTCAGCCGCTGGAACCAAATGCTCCTATTTAAAAATTCTTTGAAATAGGGTTATACTACATTTTCTTACAATAAAGCGGGGAGAAAGCACCACCACGGCAGCCAGAGCCAAAATACAGATAAAGATTCAATGAACAATTACTTCCATAGAACACCTTAGATATCGCAGAACAAGCCCCTGTTAGGATTTGAGAATAGAGAATCTTTGAGTCACGATTATTAAGAAGAGAGAAAGTGAGAGTACATGAAAATGGCACCCTCTCCCTGCTACACACTTCCCACACCAAGGCCTTGGGAGAGTTGCCAAATGACACACAAACACAAAGTTCAAATGGCAAGATCTCTCATTCACTCAGTGTAAGTCAGGAACACCACCACTTCAGGAAGTCATAGTTGTACGAGCAAATTTTGTTCAGGAAGGTTTGTAAATGTGAGCAAATGGTATTCGGGGAGACAAAGGATTGCGCAAACGGTGAGGGGCTTCATCTGTCTGCACCGGAGTTAACAGAGGAAAAAAGAGAAAAAAAAGGTGCCAAAACAGGAACCAGGAAATAGAGGGGGGTGGGGTTCAAAGTAAACTTATCAGCATCTGACCTCACTAATGGTCTTCTAGCTGAATGAGCTGAAATCCCCACAGCAACACTCCAAAATATAGTGTAAAGCCTTCCCAGAAGATTATACTACCAGCAAAGGGGGACTAAATCTGGAATAGGACGTTCAGTGATCACATATGGGTGTGATTCCAAGTTGGGATGTGTCAATAACACAAACTCATGGTAGCTGCCAATATGAATGTGACACCTAAAGCAGAGTTAGATATAAGTGGTAAAGCTTGTACAGTTTAATTTTGTATGCATTTGACACTTTTCACTGATGTTGATGAGGAATATTCAAAGCTACAATGCTAATTAGAAGAAACTGTTATCTAAAAAGCTGACGTGTCAATGCATAGATTTTTGATTTTGGGTTGTTTGGGTACCAAAATAAAAACAAACAAAAAGTTCTCATGCCATCCTTTAAAAAAAAAAAAAAAAAAAAAAAAAAAATCTTGTGCATGAACTTTCTAGGCAGACAGCATTAGTAATCAGGAGAGACAGAGCTGTGACAATACATATCCATAATAGTCCACAAAAACTTGTAAAATGTAAATCCTAAACGACTGAATAAATGTCAAGTTTGTTTATTGTTCACAAGAAATATTTTTTTTTTCCTTTTATGACCATAAAGGTCAATTTAATATTAAAATAAATTCTCTGTGAAGTATTCATAAAGCCATAGTTGATCATTTAACAATATTAATCAACAGCTAGAAGGTAAACAACAACAACTCCCCACAAACACTGAACCTTACAATGCTCCTTTATGTAATATTTTCCTTATTGGCAAAAAAAATAAAAATAAAACAAATCTAGAGTTAACCTGCCTGCGTACCAGTGATGAGCTTTGGTTTGCTGCCCAAATAAAATGTAAAAAAATGGACATGTATTATGGAATATATTCTACAAAATAAAACTTGCTATCTTAGACAGATTCGTATATATTTACTAGCCACTTTACTAGAAACGCCTGATCATTCATGCAATTATACAAAATCAGCCAATCATGTGGCAGTGTCACCATGCATAAAATCAAACAAATTCAATTCAATAGCTTGAAGTAATGTTCACCTCAAACATCAGAATGGGAAAACGTGTGATCTCTGTGACTTTAACCATGACATGGTTGTTGGTGCCAGACAGGCTGATTACAGTATTTCAGAAACTGATGATCTCATGGGATTCTCTCATATTCTCTCTCATATTTTCTCTCTCTCATATTCTCTCATATTCTCTCATATTCATTCATTCATTCATTCATTCTCTCACTCACTCACTCACTCACTCACTCACTCACTCACTCACTCACTCACTCACTCACTCACTCACTCACTCACTCACTCACTCACTCACTCACTCACTCACTCACTCACTCACTCACCCACCCACCCACCCACCCACCCACCCACCCACCCACCCACTCACTCACTCACTCACTCACTCACTCACTCACTCACTCACTCACTCACTCACTCACTCACTCACTCACTCACTCACTCACTCACTCACTCACTCACTCACTCACTCACTCACTCTCACTCTCTCTCACTCTCTCTCACTCTCACACACACACACACACACACACACACACACACACACACACACACACACACACACACACAAAAGTCTCTGGAGTCTAGAGTTTGCAGTTACAGAATGGTGCAAAAATGACCAGACTCCTTTGAGCCGACAGGAAGGCGATGGTAACTCAAATAACCACTCTTTCAACCATGGTGAGCAGAAAAGCATCTCTGGAATGCAAAGCACACCAAACTTGGAGGAGGATGGGCTACAACAGCAAAAGACTACATGGGTTTCCACTCGTCAGCTAAGAGCAGGAATCTGAGGCCACAGTGAGCACAGGTTCATCGAAACTTCAACACCACAACAGCTGAAGATTGGAAAAAGACCAGGCAGCAACAATGCTATAAAACTAAATAGGGCAAGTAGCAGCAGTCAAGCACCTTTTTTAAAAATCTGAATAGAAAATCACAGACGTGTATCCACACAAGACTAAAATTATCACACGACCGCTGAATTTGGCAAGAAACAGACAGTAATTCAGCCTGTAATTTTTAAAGAGAATTAAACAGACATGTCAGGACTCCATGTACCCCATTTAATCCTGTCTGAATAGGGCTTAAAACTAACCCAAGCAAGCAATATTTTTATATACATTTAATAATCCCAAAAGTGTTGAATACTCAAAACAAATATTCAAATAATATCACAGAGAGGCAGAATTTTGTCTTAAAATAGTTCTTGATTTAATAAAGCACATTCATGAAACAGGTCATTTTATAGAAATAAATAATGCATTTGAAAAGTTTTATATTTTAGACAAGATCATGCATGAATATACTCATATGAAGACAGTATTTAAAATACAGTGGTTCTTTTCTAATTGAGATTTTATCAGCAGTTTTATCAAAACCTCTAAAATGAAATGAAAGGTTGAAATGAAGTTACTGGTTTCTTTTGAAAAGATATTTGCCATCTACCTGGTGTCTAGTAGTGTTTTATAATTACCAGGAAATCGTTGACAATTTTGCCATTTGGCTATGATGTTCCATGAAAACATGGCCATTTCTGTGATGTTAAAAAAAACTAACAAAAATAACCAGAACAATAACAAGGAAATGAATGATGAAATAAATGTTTAGGATATAGGAAAGGAAATGGGAATATGTTAAAGAAAACACATCTTTTGTCTTTTTAAACACCATCTTAGTGGTATGCAGTGAAATACCTTTTTAAATGCAGAATTGAGACACTTAGTTATTTAACTGATTGACTACAAATAACGATACAAATGAAAAAATAACATTCATCCGTTCATTCAGATACAGATAGGTGAATTAAAATAAAAGGAATTTAAAGGAAAAACCAACAAAGTGTTTAAGCCAGCCACCAGAATAGCTTCAATTCACTTTTGCTTTAGATTCTACACCTTTCTGGTACTGTACTGGACAGATGGACACCATTCTTCCAAAGGATTTTTCCTCAGGTCATACTTTGATGATGGTGGTTATGATAAGTGCACTGTCTAACACTTTGTTCCAAGAATCTTACATCAGTGTTTAATTGTGGTGAGATCTGTTGACTGTGAAGACCATATTATATGTCTGATCATGTGCACACTCATCAACCGACTCTGTGAGAGTTCATGTCCTGTAGATGGGGGCGCAATCATACTGGAAGAGACCACGCCCATCAGGATAGAAGGGAACAAGTGGACCAAAACACAGCCAGAAAAATGTTCCCACAGGAAAAAATCCACACAACAAATCAACCCCATAATATAACAGAGTCTCTGTCATTCCTAATAAATTCATTAAATACCACGTGACTATCAATTAGGCAAATTGTGTGTGGTGGGGAGGGACTTGATGAACCTACTCATTGAGCATTTACTTAAGGCACACCCATATTGCATTGAAATATGAAAATTAAGCAACAAAACTGTCTAGTTAATATATATATATATATATATATATATATATATATATATATATATATATATATATATATATATATATATATATATATATATATAAAGAATACTGAAACCTGGCACAAGAAAGTTTGGTTTCCTTATTCAGTAACAGTTATGCTCAGGTAATGACAACCCCAGGATGTTTTACAAGGGAGAACGTTTCAAATAGAACATAAAAATATAGTACCTAACGTAATGCTACTATATTTGACACTTACATTATTAAATATTACTGTACTGTACTGATTTTTCAGTACCAATAATGTGCACAAACGAATAATAATAATAATAATAATAATAATAATAATAATACTTTGTGCATTATAGATTACAATTATGTGTGAGATTTATAATGTATTATTTAATTTAAATTGAAATTAAACTTAATCATAATTTTTATTTACAATTACAACAGCCTCATGCTGTCATGTAATTTAAAACGTATAATTCAGAAATTCTGCTTGGTAGTTTTGGACCAACAGGCAAGGACATTGTAAAGTATCCAAAAGCCTTGAAAAGACATCGGGCCTCATTTATCAAGCTGGATATGAACATATTTATTCAGAAATTGTTTGTACGAGTGTTTACACAAGAAATTTGGTATTCAAGAAAGTCCTGTAATTTTAGAAAAATGTTTACATCCTACTTGTGCTCCTGAGTGTGTAGATTTATGCATAAGAAGACTAACTAATGTAAACCTCGACTCCACTGACTTCAGATCATATAATTTGCATAAAAAACTGCACTTTTATATATGAAATATACTGTTACGTTTAAACTGCTTATTGTTTATTACAGTTAGCATTTAGCAGACGCCCTTCGTCGTGTGTTGACAGTCGCAACACCTTTTTAATTTTTCAGAACAACTTATAGAAGAGCTTTGGAGTCTCTATTAGAGATGCACCGATGTTTAAAAACATCCGATGACTAGGGCCGATTATATCCTGTCAATCAAAAGAGGGCGGGGGAAACACATGGATCTCGTGCTGTGTGTAAAGATGTCGTCTCTTGTGTAGAATGATGATAAAACTGCAGTTTGTAATCTCTGCACTGCTAAAACTTTACACTGGAAGTCAATATTAGTTTCAGCGTCACGTCAATCCCCCCCCCCCCCCCCCCCCCCCCCGCTGCCGACTTGCCCTTGCGCTGAATTAAAGGGCCAGAACACTGTTGAAAGATTTAAATGAAGATGAGTTGACAAAAAAAAGTGTATATGAGTTGATATTATATATGACCAGTTTGATGTTAATGATGAAGTGGAAATGCTTTTGTTTGTGGAGAGTGAATGTGAGACTAACAGCAGGTTTTTTTTTTTTTTACAATTCAGTCACTTAATTCTGTTAATATGAATTAATAACATTCAATAAGTTAAGAAATCTTACTTTAATCTTCAGAATTGAGTTCACGTGTTAATGTTAATTAATGTGTTTTGTGTTGATGAGACCAGTTACTGTCAAACAACTTGAAGTAATGGAGAGAATAAAGTTTTTATTAGAATTTCTTACAGAATTCTTTTAAATGAATCATTATTAATTTAAAAGAAGGCATAAAAGGCAGTCTTCACTCTGAGTAATTGGTTATCCGTATCGGCTGAGAAATTTAGTATCGGTGCATCTCTAGTCTCTATCAAAAACACATCCTCACACTAATTCACTAGGTCACGGACTGAGAGTACCATTGAGAACATTTTGTGAAATCCAGTCGCTTTATATTATTGGCAATAATTAATGCTTATAAATAAATGTAAAAAAAAAAAAAAAAAAAAAAAAAAAGAGTCCATAAATTAAACCAAACAAATGTCGTTTAATTATGACAAAAGAAATGGCACCGTATAAACAAAAAACGGGCCGGTCTGTCTGCAAATAGCCGTAAGACTTAAACAAATCCCACAGCTGACAGAATATTTTGATTATTTTCAAGATTTTCATAAAAGCTTGCTTTTTATTATTGATATTATTACATATTTTTATTGGCATAGAAGTGAGTCAAAATAACGTCCACCTGTTATTCGGGCTTTACCCTGATCGTTTATTTACTGCTGCCAGCTGTCTGTGCACTTGGAACTTTTATGGAGTATTTGTGGGTGTCACTACATGCAAATAAGATGTGTCGGGGACACGCTTGGTAATTTACAGGTGATTGGCACTCATCAACATACACATGCAAGTACGAAGAAAATCAGCGCTTCCAAAAACGTTGTAAAAAAACGTTGTCTGGATTGGTTTACACAAACATTTAAACACAACTTTACTAAAAGATTGATCAATGAGGCCCACTTGTTTGGTTAAGTAATACCACTTTGAACAATAATATAGCAGAATACATCATTATTTAAAAATTAAAATGACTCCGAACAAGACACAGGGCTTTCTGTTTAAATACCTGATAAATACCTTAAAGTCATGACAACTTGACCATACAGAAAAAAAAGTCATACTGATAACACATGGAATGTTTTGTACCACCACATAAGCAACACACACACACACACACACACACACACACACACACACACACACACACACGTGCGCTACGGGGTGATGTTAGCTTTTAAAATGTCTGATAGATTGATAAATAGAATAAATCACCACACATAGGACGCTTAACACATCAGCCCAAACGAATCGCCCTTCGTGCTGGACACGTCAAAGCTGAATGTGAATTGTGACTGAATTGAATTGAAACTGAACACTTGAAATACAGACAATATCTAAACCTTCTGGGAGGGGGGAATAATATATTGTCTAATTGTATAACGTGAACAAAAATGATTTTTTTTTGTTTTTGCACTAGAACTGCGCACATTTTCCATTTCCATCAAGCACTCCAAGATTCAGCATACTTGTATTAAAACACTTTGCGGCTACAGTAACGAAGAAACCAGGATCCTGTTTTCACAAACCATACCCATGTGTTCACCTACAGCTCGGTTGACATGTCCCTTAGAGGCAAGTGTAGTAAATGAAAACACAAAAACACACACACACAAAAAAAAACAACGCTGCATAGCATCTACTATACAGAAACGCCCAAGTTCACCATATAAACAGTATAACTAAAGAAAACACTAACCTGAGAAGAGTCTTGGGAAAAGAAGCATTACCTACATTGTAACAGAACATGCTGTTCTTTCTGAGGTATACATGTACACCACACAAAAAAAAATTAAGAATGACTTACAGCTTCAGACATCTAAGGTAGCATGAGTCCAGATTCATGGTTAAAGAACACTGCATAGTACCAGAGGCAAATCAGAAATACGTTTAAGGCATACTGTTTTGTTCAAAAAATAGTCTTTAGTAAAAATATATTAATTTGGACAGAACCTTGTTCTCTAAAAATTTTGAATTACAGTGATCAACTTATGTACCTGTTTGGAAGTGCAAATTACTGGCTTGGAATCACCTCACTCATATTCAGTAAGCGTTGTTTCCTGGTCAGGGGCACGGCTGATCCGATGCCTGTCCCAGGAACACTGGGCATAGGGCAGTAATACACACTAGATGGGAGGCCAGTCCATTACTGGGGACTGTGAGCACACACACAAACACACATTGGCACACTTATTTACACCAAGGAGCAATTGATCTTAACCAATCCAGCTACTGGCATGTTTTCAAGAGGTTGGAGGAAGCTGTAGCACTCAGAAGAAACCCACAAACACACAGGGAGAACATGCGTAACACAGACAGCAACCTGAGCTCCGGGTCGAACCATGGATCCTGGTGCTGTGAGACAGCAATATAACCTGCTGCTGTGCTGCCCCTTGGAATCACCTACAATACACTAATCATTTCACCAAACAACCATATAAACACCCATTAATCAAACCATTCTTAAAGTAACTACAAGTACGCACAGATAAAACTCAGTAAATGATGCAAAAAGTAGCTCTGATTCAGAAAGAGAATGGTGTACATGTAGGAAAGGAAGAAGGAGGCTCACATTCTCTTTTGTCCAATCGTGTACTGTACAGTACTGTTGTGGACTGGCCTGAGTTACAAGTTAGAGTTCAGTGCTGCATTGAGGCGACACTCAATTTCCTCCAGCAAGCCTTTTTCCTGCACCACGGCCTCCTCTTGGACCATCTCTTCTCTGCTGCCTTTGTTCTCTTTCTCCCAAGGAATAAGAAGTGAGGACTGCCTATTACTTCCACCATGTTGTGAAAGCTCCTGGTAGTGCCTCAGAGTCTCTCTGGATAGGACTTTCCTCCTCAGGCCACTGCAGCCCTCTGTCTCTGGGCTCAGTTTCAGGTCCGAGGGAAGCTCTAGCTGGACAGGAGGGCTGGCGCTCTCGCCTATTTCAAATGCCAAGGGCTGAGTGGGAGGCTCCGTGAGAGAATTCCTCGTGTCTGCAAGGGTCTCGCAGGGTTTGGTAGAAGTTGCTGGCAGTGAGCGAGTGCTGCATTGGCGACGAGGAGAAGGAGGGAGGTGCTTGCCATTGATGGCGCTGTCATCCTGCCCCATGTTCCAGCCACTCTGATCTCCACTGGTGGCAGTGCCCACTTCACCAGCCTGAACTGGACTGGTCTTACCTAGAGACATATTCTAAAGCAAATGGATATACCATACAATTTGTCAATGTTGAACTTTTTGTATATATGCATTTGTTCAGAGGGTAAAAAGAACGCAAGGTATGACATTAGGGAAACACATGAAAGAATTCCAAGAACACGGAAACAAGCTTGCCTCACCGTGGTACTGCAGTCGATCTCATCCATGGACCTGAAGAAATCAAGGCTCTTGGCTGAGGAGAGTCTTGAGCCATGATCTAACGTAGTGGTGCTCAGTGAATCTAGGATCTCTTCCAGCAAATTCATTTGGCCTGTCTGTCCTGCCTCATGGTCCAACTCGCACGAGTCATCACTGTCCTCCATGTAGAATGGCGTCTCCCCACTGTCCTCTGAGGAGATTCTATAGCCAAGCACACACAAATCAGGAAAGATACAAAGTTTCAGTAGAGTAGATGTCAATGTGAGAGAAATGATGAACACTAGATGGCAGTATTGCTATAGCTGAAGGACATTTTAAAGTGTTAATACACTGCTGGAGGCCAGCCAGTTCACCAAATTCACAGGGGATATTTATAGAAAATTATATTATATATATATATATATATATATATATATATATATATATATATATATATATATATATATATGCGTATGTGTATGTATATATGTATGTGTGTGTGTGTGTGTGTACATGTAACAATTGACTGTCATAATTATGATTGGCTCAACTCAGGCCCTTACTTGCTAGCTGTGTCCAGTTCATCTTCCATGTCAATGGGATAGTCCGGAAAGTCGGCATACTTATGGGAATTTTGATTCTGGTACTGAAAAAGGAAAAAAAAAAAAAAAGTTTTTTTATTTATTTTTTTTTTTTTTAATGCAACCATTAGGAGAAGAACTATTGAGCCCAAATTTACTCAGCATCCAGCTTATGGCCATTATGTGTCTATTTTCCACCAGTTCTTACAAAGAGACAACATTAATTCATCAGTCCAGTGCAGCCCACTCAGAATGCTAATCCCTGAGCTTTGTAACACACCTGTGCAACACTTTTAATTGGCAAATTAAAGAAGTGAAGAATTATAGGGCATGGCCCCATGCTGTGGCTCCAGGCTTGGCGGACCGTCATTAAATAGCGTTCCGCGACACATGCGCGCGCACACACACACGCACACACACACAGACGTATCTATGAACAGGCACAAACACAGCCCATAAACGGCTGCTTGCCACATTATCAAAGCAGACTGCTAAACTCGAGGTCATTTACAGTGTCCATGCTAGGAGACAGGAAACACGGTCCTTGACAGATGTGGGGGGAAATGTTTCACAAATTTGATTGGCTTTGACCAGACGATGGCCAATCCACCAATTCATCTCATTTAAAGTGCATAGGCAGTAGTCACAGAGGTCAAGTGGACGTGCGGTCTATAAGCCTTCCAAAATGGTTAATCAGCACCTTCAGAAAAAAAAAAAAAAAAAAAAAAAAAAAAAAAAAAAAATTTAAAATAAGAACAAAAGGAGAAGAAAAATATATATATGAAGCGTGTGTGACTGCCACTTAAGACCCTTTGAATAAACAGGAACACATGTTGGGCTCTGATTACCCTGTTCACTGGTAGCTGGGAGCTATAATGAAAGTGATTACAGGGAAGTTTAGACCTTGAATTCTCCAAAAGGCTTTAAAGGATTCTTGCCAGGGCTGTAAATTTGGACTGTGAGCCACTCTGGCCTGGAGTGAATTGACTTGGTGCACCTGCGAAACAGTGACATTCATTTGCAGAGTGTTTATGAGCGATGGCAAAATTATTGAATGATCTTCAAAACTGCAGAACCTTAACCTGGATCTTAAACCAAGGTCTCAGTGCCCCTTGGAAATCTGTAATTAAAAACACTTACACAAATTTGCAATTCAACCACTCAGTGCAGTGCAGTGCAGCATTGCTTTAGAAGGCTGGCAGTCTATCCTTGATAGACAAAAAACTTTTAGAACTACCTTAGACCCACTGAGGCTACGTCTGTGCCTGTAACGTCTTTTTTGTTGTTGGTATTTTGCAATGCATTCATTCATTGTTAGTTTATGTAGCAGGATTTTGTTGTGTACAAGTTGAGTACACTGGTGTCAATGCCTTCTCTTCATAGAACAGCAACACGAGTCAGACACATATCTCTACACCTCCCTACACATGGAGAGGTTAATACACACATGATAGACAATCATTTCCTATCAGACTCACACATACCAGAAAAAACCCCACCATGATACTGAATTCTGCTGAATTGTGCTAATTTGTTTTCATATACTATCCTACTATGATTGTGCAATTCTTTTGGGGGAAAAAAAAAAGAAAAAAAAAAAAAAAGGTGGTTTATGACATTTGAGAAAGTCACAAGTCACTGACTCATGCAATCTGTCCTTAAACATACTGCCTCACTAAACCAACGACATGGACAACGATGCAAAAAATAAAGCTTACAAATAATACTTGCTCATTTTGCCTTTCATATTTTCCATGGTTATATGCAGTACATTTGAAAGAGGCCAAGAAAAGACACAGCATGTGAAATAAAAGAATAAAATGGTTTAAGCAATCAGACTCAGCCTGGCCAAAACCACTAGTTTGGTGGTTAAAACAAAAGAAGGCATGAGCATGTGCCTATTTGACTTTGTTATATTTGCACTAAATCAGAAAGGACATATTGAGCTGCCACAGCTTGGTGTCTGCATACGTAACTGCTCGTTCAGGTTCACTCAGGCTGTTGGGAAATGGAGCTGTGCCGAGTCTGACTAATGCACAGATAGTCACACAAACGAAGTCTTCCCACTCTTGAGTTTCTTCAATTGTAGACTGCAAAATCACACAATGGTCAATGGTTTAATGGCGCATTGTGAGTGTCGAATGCACATTGTTTCCATTTCTCTGCATTTAGAGGACTGTTCTGACAATGAAGCCTGAAGTCTAGAATATTCTACTAATAAATCATCATTATGTTAATAGCAGTTATCTCCATCAGTGGATAATTTCTATAGGCTACGTTGCAGGGCTTTGCAATTCCACCTATTCCTTTTATACTGGATAATAGCAAGGATCGTGTTATGTGTTTCACATGCCGATTTTAGACAGTCCGCTGATCTCATTCGCTTGGCAGGCTTGGAAGGCATGCCTGGAAAACACAAACAAACTCTCTCAGTGCCTTTAGAGCCCATGCCGCAGCCAAACCTTTGACTGGCTTATGCTGAAAGACGCCTTCAAGAATATCAGAGGGAGGCGTTTTGGCCCATCACATTTTTTAAAAGCCAGCCTTCCTTGTCTGTCTGTCTGTGTCTGTGTGTGTGTGTGTATGTGTGTGTGTGTGTTGGAAGCACCCAGTAGATGGCAGTTTGGTTACGACTGAAACAATATTCCCATCCTAAGGGGCTAAATTCTGCCAGCCATTAAAAAAACAGTGCATCCATCACACCATAGCCATGCAGATGTGCCGTTTGCTCCTCAGGTCACATGAAGCTGCCCAGTAGCCAAGAGCTCTTTCTCGATTTGTATGTCGATGTTTTCTGACAACCAACAAATCTGTCCCAACTTTGGCAGTCCTCCAGACTCACAATGAGTCACAGTGCGTTCTCACAAGCACACAGAGGCACATGCAACCACAAAAATATGAATCGGATCACATGAAAGATAAATTTGGAATAAAAGGCTGATGAAGAGGAGTCACTTTATATTGTTGGTTAATACAAAATTCCTCAGCAGGAAAAAAACAACAACAGACAGTTGATTTGAGATTTAAAAATCTCATATGTATATTTAAAACAGATAAGACAGAGCATGAACAATTAAAACTTCTGTTCAAGGTTTGAATATGGATTTGTTGAAGACATGTGCTGCAGATCAAACATGTCTCTTTTTTAAAAGGAAGTTCGAAGAGGAGGACAGTATCATCGGACACATTAAACCGTAACAGCACTCCTATGATCTGGTCACTGCATAAAGCAGTATGGAAATGAAGCTGGAGGCCTAGGAGCTGCAAGCAGAGACATCTATGAATTATACACTACTTGAGCAGGGCTTTCTTTCATATGCAGAGCTGTTCAACTGGCTTTGGCTGAGGGGGATACATCTGCCCTTCTCATCCAGTGTGTGTGGTTTTATACGCGTGTGTGTGTGTGTGTGTACTCCTTCCCCATAGGCTGTGTGCCATATTCATAGCCATCGCACTCGCATACACATGCACAAACATTTCACTCAAGAGAAGCAGGACCATGCAGATGAGCAGCAATCAGCTTCACAGGGCTCCAGGCCATGCCACAGACACCCAGAATGCCATCCACAGGCTCGGCCAGGAAACCTTCATTTCACCTCCTTCAGCAGTCCCAGCAATTCATCATGCTAAGGTTATTCATTCCTGCTGACCACATTAACTAGGAAAACGCAGGATGTCTTGTTATGATACATGCAGGCAGATCTTCCCATTGGAAGACTTCTGTAGCTATGTGATGCAAACAGAATGTAAGAAACTAAAGAGACAACAATTAAAAGGTGAATCAAGGCAAAATTGAGTAATTACAGGTTTCCTTTGTAAACAGCGCCATTGCTGTACTGGAAGATGTATTAGACATACAAAACACTTCATCCGGTCATAGTGTTGACTTTCTTTGAAGATAATGATGACTGAACTGCACTGCTGATTGATTTAGCCATTGATCGTGCTGAGGGCCTTTGTGTCAACACCACAGCGTTATACACAAGAACACACTTGCAGTGCCGGATATGACATCCTTTGTGTGGGGGTGTAAAGTCCCGAGGGCCCCGTTACTGTAGAGCTGAGCGAGGAAGGATGAGGGTGGCAGGGGGTCAGGTCTCTCTCTGAAAGGCCCTAATTGGAAGACCTCTGGCTCTACACCTTTTTGTACTGCTTATTCAATACCCACACCTAACCCCCAGGTTCACTCAACCACCCACCTACCCACCCACCACACACACGCACACGCACACACGACACAACAAATGACCAAGCTAATTAAAAGGGTGAAAGAATAGTCAGTGATCAGATGAGGTGAGCTTGAGTTTAAGGTCTGGCCCCGGTCTGAGCACAATTTTTTTTTTTTGTCAGCATAAGCAAAGATGGAGTCATGGAATCATCAACCCACGAGTCCATATGACAGTTTAAGAGAAAGATATAGCAGTTCCCTACCTGGTATTAATAATCATGAGGCCAGGTTTTTTTTTTTTGGCAATTGGCAATAGTGTCTCTGTATCATAATTGGATACATAAAGACGTGCCTCCAAAAGCTCTGCACAAAAAGGAGAAGTAATTTGCCATTTTTAATGATACCATAGAAGAACCTGAATTAAAAAAAAAAAAAAATCCTCATTTTTGGACTGTATTTTAGTTTTTCACGAACTTGAAGTGAGGGACTCTACATGGCCAAAAATGAAGAGAACTACTTGGAAAATCAATTGCAAATGTGCCACAGCCCCATTCCTCCGTTTTAAATCACAGACACTGAGGGTTATTTAATCTGACCTAGATTTTTTAAAAACCAGTTTATATGAATGATGAAATATAAATATGGGCAAAAAAGTCTGTCTTTATTGTTTAACCATTTGATCTTTTGTTAAAAAAATTCACAAGAGTACTCTGATTTGATAAACACAGCACAGATTTATCAAATATATATATCTTTTTCTTTCTTTCTTTCTTTTAAATATAGGTGTGTAACAATTATTGGAACCCCTATGAATTCATATGAGAAAAATATATTTGAAGTATATACCCAATGACATTAAAAAAAAATTTTTTTTAAATGTACACCTGGGTGATTAGGAACAGGAAATTGTTCAACCATGACTTCCTGTTTCACAGAGGTATAAATGTGAGGTAACACACAGGCCAAATTACCTTAGTCATTCATAACAATGGGTAAGACCAAGGAATGTAGCTGTGATGTGCAGCAAAAGGTTGTTGAGCTTCACACAATGGGACGTGTCTATAAGAAAATAGCACAAGCATTGAAAATGCCCACTTCACCATCAGGGCAATAATTAAGAAGTTCCAGTCAACTGGAAATGTTATGAATCAACCTGGAATTGGACGTGTTTCTATATCATCTCAACGCACTGTGAAGAGGACGGTTCGAGTGGACAAGAATCTCCAAGGATCACGGCAGAAGTTAGTTGGGTCTTGGGGTCAGAAAGTCTCCAAAACTACAATCCGAAGTCACCGACATCAGCACAAGTTGTTTGGAAGGGTTTCAATAAAAAAAAGCCTCTACTTTCATCCAAAAACAAACTCGAGCGTCTTCAGTGTGCAGACACTACTGGAACTTCAAATGGGATCGGGTTCTATGGTCAGATGAAACCAAAATAGAGCTTTTTGGTAATAAACACAGAGGTGGTTTTGGAGCACACAGAGAGGTAGCCATATGGAAAAGTTCCTGATGGCCACGGTTAAATATGGAGGGGGATCTTTAATGTTTTGAGCTGTTTTTCTGCCAGAGGACCTGGACATTTTGTTAGGATACATGGCATCATGGACTCGATCAAATATCAACAGATATTAAATGAAAACCTGACTGCCTCTGCCAGAAAGCTTCAAATAGACCGTGGTTGGATCTTCCAGCAGGACAATGATCCAAAACATCATCAAAATCAACACAAAAATGGTTTACTGACCACAAAATCAAGGTCCTGCCCTGACCATCCCAGTCCCCTGACCCGAACCCCATAGAAAACCGGTGGGGTGAACTGAAGAGGAGAGTCCACCAGTGTGGACCTTGAAATGTGAAGGATCTGGAGAGATTCTGTATGGAGGAACGGTCTCAGATCCCTTGCCACATATTCTCCAACCTCATCAGGCGTTATAGGAGAAGACTCAGAACTGTTATATTGGCAAAGGGAGGTAAAATTGTTTGGTATGTTTGTGAATTTTTTAAACAAAAGTTCAAAAGGTTAAACAATAAAGATCATTTTTCACAGCCTTCTTTGCTCCTATTTACCAAATGTGCCAATATTAGTGGAGGGCGCTGTAGGTAGAACATTTAATTGCATTTATTCAATGTCACCTACGTGTTTATTTTTATGATTTTTTTTGGTATTTTCTAAGCTTAAATATGGTGAATACACATCCATTGAAGAGATATTGTGTCCTAAATTAATACAAACATGAACAACAGATGTAGTGTGTGTTTGTGGGTTTTCTTTTGTTGTTGTTGGGTTTTTTGTTTGTTTCTTTGTGTTGCAAGAAACTTGCCAGAAAGCTTTAGAATATGTCTGTGCATCGGAACTGTGATAAAAAAATAAAATCAAATAAAAAGATGTGCAACTTTTTTTTTTTTTTTTTTTTTTTTTAAATATTGAGCAGTAAAGACCAGCTTGCTGAAGTTTGAGGGCAAGGTTGCCAGGTTTCAACAAAATCAAAAATCCAACTCGATCCCAAAAACAACAACAAAAAAAAGCTTGAAAATGTTCTCAGAAAAAAAAAAAATCATCACCAATGTCTTCTGGAGCAGAAACAAGTTAACAGTGATGTACATTTATGATATGTGGTATATATCTGCAGTTAACAGACATTATAAGGGGACCCTGGCAAGCCTGATCACGGGAAATAAACGTTTATTAACATGATACTAATAGGAGATTACTAGTATTTGGTTTTAGCCAGCGCTAAACGCAGTCTTACTGAGTTCCAAAATAAAACCATCATTTTACAATATTTTTTAAATATTGTAAAACTTGTGTTCTCATTGTGCATATGTGTGTCATGGTAGATGAACGTTGTCCATCATTAGTGAAAGAAACGTTTTTTCTGGAAAATCTTACAGGCATTATGATGAAATGCCACTGAAAGGATTTTGACTCACTGAGAAACACAGAGTGAGTTCCAGCTTTAAAGCAGATTTTAAAAGTGTGTCCAGTGAACTTTTCCGATCCTTCTGAATGGAACAAACCCAATAAGTAAATCTGGTAAAATATTAATAGATGGCCTAAATAACAGTCTGCATACTCAGTCACATTAAATAGAAGGTGGAAAGATTGCCAGTTCAGGGCATCTGGTTCAGCAGTTCAATAAAGTTATCATAATTTGCGAATATTTCAAGCAGCCCTGCTGTGTAGTAGATTTAACCAAAAAAATGTTAAAAAATCACGTATAGACCACGCCCATTTCAACCAATTTGATCCGAATATGAAAACAGATACAAAGAACTAAACAGATACAGATAATGGCATTGTCTTATACCCCTGCAGTGTAAATATTACCATCATTACCATGAATATAAACCTAATGATGACACAAAGATAAAACATTCAACACCCAACAGTCTAGACATCAGGTTATGTATTTGCCTTCTGATGCAAATTTCTTGTTTTCTTCAAGAGATGCACTTGAGAGAATTCCAATAATAAAAATTTTAAACCCCTTGACCCTCAATACTGGCAGTATAAAATCTGATCAGTGATGTCCTGTGGCCTGAGTGTGAAAGAAGAGTGGTAAGAATTGAGGCCATCTACTGTGCCGATTTGGTGCCTGGGCTTGGCAACACATCACTGAGCCTCACACACACGCACATGTGCATGCACACACACGCACACACACACACACGCACACACGCACACACGCACACACGCACACACGCACAGAGAGACACACACACAGGGACACCCAGAAAAAACACACAGACATACACACAGACACAATGATACGAACATACTCACAAACACCAATATCTACACACAGACAAACGCAAACACAAAGAGTCCAGTATTGACACACACACAGACACACACCCAGACATACACACAGAGAGACACACAGACATACACACAGAGACACCCAGACATACACAGACATACACACACACAGAGACACACACACAGAGACACCCAGAAAAAACACACAGACATACACACAGACACACAGAGAGACACGCAGAAAAGACACACAGACACACAGAGACACCCAGAAAAAACACACAGACACACACAGACACTCACACACAGACACAATGATATGAACATACTCACAAACACCAATATCTACACACAGACACACGCAGACACAAAGAGACCAGTATCGACACACACACAGACAGTGAATGTCTATGAGCCTGGCAAGGGATTTAAAAAGATCTTCAAATTATTTGAAATACATCATTCCACTGTAAGGAAAATCATCTACAAATCGTGCAGATTTCAAACGACTGCCGATTTGTAAGGACAGATATGTCTGGCACAGACCAAAGACAGATTTTCAGGAGAAGCACCTCATACCAATTGTGAAGCACGGTGATGGAAATGTTATGGTTTGGGGTTGCTTCGCTGCCTCAGGGACTGGACAACTAGTCAAAGCCTGGATTTGACTCCCATTGAAATGTTGTGGGGGGTGGGTTTGAAACGGGCAGTACATGCAAGAAAACCCTCAAACATTTTGCAACTGAAAGAATATTGCATGGAAGGGTGGCAAAAAAAATTCCAGCAAGCCTGGTGGACAATCATACAAAACACCGACAAGAAGTTCTCTCTGCTAAAGGGGGCAATACTAGCTTCTGAGGCCCAGTGTGTACGTACTTTTTCCATAGAACAATATCAGATCTATTGAAATTTCTGAATAAATGATTGAAAAAGCTCATTTTCCTTGTGGTTTTGGTTAGGTATATCGACATCATTAATAGACACTGTTTCAAACATGATCAAACGTTTGCTTGTCCAAATATGTAAAAAAAAAAAATAAAAAAATAAAAAAAAAAAAATAATAAAAAAAAGCCAACAATTTCTATGGGATGTACTTATTTTTTCACATCACTGTACAAACACAGAGACCAATATCTACACACACAGACACAGAAATTCATGTGCTCGCACACACACACAGACCAATATTGACACACACAGACACACAAAGATACACACACAGACACACACATACATGCACACAGACACAAAAATACACACATACATGCACACACATACATACACACACATACATGCACACACAGATACAAAGATACACACACACACACATACAATGATACACACACATACATCTTTGTATGTGTGACTAAAAAAAAACCCAGCCTTTCAACTCGAAACTCCTACTCGGGAACTCGGAGTCGTCGTCTCAACTACGAGTTCCTCCTCATTCAGTATGTGACGTCACATGGACACTCACAGCATCAAACGTAAACAAAGCCACAATTTCTACATTAAATGAGTTATACTGCATATACACGAACATGCTTTAGATCAGTCAACATACAGACATATTCGCTTGTTAAATCTACAGATGTGCTGTTTCGAGAAAATATACCTCACTCGTCACAGTTACCTGGCTAGAAAGTTTCTAAGAAAAGATGAACATAGAGGAATCCATGGTTTTTCCTCACTCTGCAGCTCGGACGTGTGAAGTTTGAAAATGACGCCATTCTCAGCGCCAGCTTCCCACATCCGAGGTGAGTCGAATGCAGCATTACTGGTGCACCAATGGGCGATTCTTTTATCATATAGTCTGTTCAAGAACTCTCTGGTTGTGTGTGTGTGTGTGTGTATGTGTGAGAATGCGTATACATATAAACACATTACGCTCACCCTTCTCTTCTGTAGCCTTCTCGGTGAAAGGCTTTTAGTGCTGGTGGGAGAACCTGTACAGTACAGAACACCTTCCTCCTCAGTGTCCTGCAGAAACACAAAGAAAAGGAGACGAGATAAGAGATCGAAAAGACGATTAAGAATTTGTAGTGTTAACTGAACCAGTGTCTAATGATACAACAGTGAAGGGCATATTCACTTTATATCCCATAAACCTACAGAACATTCACATTGCCTTCATTCAATAATTCTTAATTCATGCATACATGGGGGCGCACACACACACACACACACACACACACACACACACACACACATACTACAGCCCATTATTTCTTGTCATGTACTGTGGCTAATCAAAGAGACACCAACAGGAAAGAGATAAAATGAGAAAATTACAGTACGATCAACTGTGCGAAAACAATCGAAAAGGTACGTCATGTGAAAGCACAACATGGCCGCCGATCATCAGAGACACGCATGTTCAATTTATTCTCTCGAACGAAGTGTTTTCATAAACTAGAGTTCGCTTAGTAACCGGACCCTCCAATCTGAAAATCTGAACATCTCACCTTAAGTCTCATCCGGTCCTTCACACCGCGTAAGCCTTTTTTTGCATGAACTTTTGCCTTTAAGGAGGAAAAAAAAAAAAAACACACACACCAGAATGCATCATTTAAAGAAAATCCAACTAAATTAATTATAACTAACGAAATGAATCGGAACACTAACACTAATATTGTGTAGCACAGTGTAATAATATAGTGCAATGTATATATAGTGCACTGTATAGTGCAATAAATTGCATGCTGCATTAGAGAACAGACTTGTCAATGTCTTAATGTCTTAGGCAAAGCGTTTGATGGTTAGTATTTAAAGCAGAATTTGCACTATATAGAAAGAAACCTTACAATCTTGTAAGCAGATTTCACCACCGGACTCGCCTTATTCACGCCTTTCTGTGTGGGGAAAAAATGATCATTAATCATTTAATGAGAAAATAGTCTGATTTTTGTTTTAATAGTGTTTAATAGTAACAAAAAAATTATATGTATCTATCCAAAATAGAATATACATGACACAAGGTTATATAAACAGTGACTACGTTTACATGGACAGCAGTAATCTGATTATTGACCTTACTCTGAGTAAGATAATAATGTGATTAAGGTGTTTACATGAGTCGCTTTTAGAATACTCCTGTCATGTTCCCGTTTTACATGTTTTAGAACATAATTAGATTAAAACTCTCACACGACACTCATAATGTGATTAAGGTGTTTACATGTCTGTAATACACGTCCATAATGCCACTAAAACAGGAGTACTCCACCGGTCTTAATTCGATTAGAGCTTAATTCGATTATGACCTTAATTAGATTAAGGTAAGTAAAAATTGCTGTTTACATGGTAGTTTCGTAATCAAAGTACGGTCTTAATCGGATTAAGAGTGGATTATTGTTGTCCATGTAAACACAGCTAGTGTTTCTCAAATACCGTTAGAGTGTACATTCATTTACCACACACTATCCTTGCATTTTATTCCTCACTCACTCACTGTCTCTCATTCATTCCCATTCATTCACTCACTGTCTCTCATTCATTCTCATTCATTCACTGTCTCTCATTCATTCCCATTCATTCACTCACTGTCTCATTCATTCATTCACTTTCTCTCATTCACTCTCATTCATTCACTCACTGTCTCATTCATTCATTCACTTTCTCTCATTCACTCTCATTCATTCACTCACTGTCTCATTCATTCACTCACTTTCTCTCATTCACTCTCATTCATTCACTCACTGTCTCATTCATTCACTCACTTTCTCTCATTCACTCTCATTCATTCACTCACTGTCTCATTCATTCACTCACTGTCTCATTCATTCACTCACTTTCTCTCATTCATTCACTCACTTTCTCTCATTCATTCACTCACTGTCTCATTCATTCATTCACTGTCTCTCATTCACTCTCATTCATTCACTCACTGTCTCAATCATTCACTCACTTTCTCTCATTCATTCACTCACTTTCTCTCATTCATTCACTCACTGTCTCATTCATTCACTCACTTTCTCTCATTCATTCACTCACTTTCTCTCATTCATTCACTCACTGTCTCATTCATTCACTCACTGTCTCATTCATTCACTCACTTTCTCTCATTCATTCACTCACTTTCTCTCATTCATTCACTCACTGTCTCATTCATTCACTCACTGTCATTTATTCACTTACTGTCTCATTCACTCTCATTCATTCACTCTCATTCATTCACTCTCATTCATTCACTCTCATTCATTCACTCTCATTCATTCACTCTCATTCATTCACTCTCATTCATTCACTCACTCTCATTCATTCACTCACTCTCATTCATTCACTCTCTTTCATTCATTCACTCTCTCATTCATTCATTGTCTCACATTCACTCTCATTCATTCATTCACTGTCTCTCATTCACTCATTCATTCACTCACTCACTGTCTCTCATTCCCTCACTCACTGTCTCTCATTCCCTCACTCACTGTCTCTCATTCACTCACTCACTGTCTCTCATTCACTCACTCACTGTCTCTCATTTACTCTCATTCGTTCACTCAGTCATGCTCTCACTCTCTTACTCTCATTCACTCACTCACTGTCTCATTCAATCATGATCTTACTCACTCATTCCCTCACTCAATCACCCATTCACTCTCTCACTCACTCACGAACGAAATAAGCCTACTGTTGGAGCGATACTACGCTAACATGCTAAATGCCTACAATGTTCTATAATGCCATGGTGTGTACATCCCAAGTCCTGACCAGCAGGTAAGAGGTGAAGACGCTTTTATAGATTTGTGTCAGTCAGGAGATATGAACTTTATATGAAACCTTTTGAAACTGGCATTCCGAAGAATTAATTCGGTATAACAGGGGGGGAAAAAAGAGAGAGAAAAGCATGGCATATGGATAGGGAGGCTCCTCTCTTTTGTTCAGCCTATTGAGTAATGGCTGTGTTTCCTGCCAGAATCCATGTGTCATCTCAGATGACTGGCTGTCATATCACATCAGTGTCGCCTCTACATCTCAACTGTTCTGCCTCCGTTTTTCGTTTGCTATGGCATGGCTGCCTGACTTTTATGCGCTTCAAGAGCAACTGGAAATGTTTAATCACTTACGCATCAGTGAGAGACAAATATGTTTCAGCCAATGGGCATGATTACTGAGGTGAAATGAATATTCATTAGATGAAACAATTCTACAGTACACTTCTGCTTACCTTCACGGTATGCATCCACTGTTGATAAGACCTAGAATTACCTGCAGATGTAAAAGGAGCATAAAATGACTCATCAGTTCACACAGCAAAACATTATTTATTTATTTATTTTTTATTTAAAAGATGTTCACACCAATATAATAGAAATTTCAGATCTTTTACACACTTTAGTCAGGTTACAATAAATACGCCGTAATGTCATTTGTTAGCCAATCATATACGGCTTTCCCTCCTAACCTGCAAGGATATTTCCAAACATAAAGGTGTTCGTTCTTTCTTTTTCCTCCACCAAACAGAGAAAATCCCACTCACTTCCGCAAAAGCCCCCCTCTGTGATCTCTTCTTCAAAGACATCTGTGAAACCCCTTCCTTCATTTAATTTGGCCAGTCTGCCATCGATGAACTGCAACATAAATCACAGTATCACAGGTTATTAAAAGAGAGAGAGAGAGAGAGAGAGAGAGAGAAAGAGAGAGAGAGAGAGTCAGAGTCGGTCAGTCTTCCGGACATAGTCACTAAACTGTGTTCCTGTAATTTAGATCAGATGGAGGATTAACATGGCAGGCTGGCTTGTAGTGTGCGCAACGCTTTTGGGGAAATTGAACTTCCTGTAACTTGTCACAAAGAGGTCATAAAACAGCATCCAATAAATTTGCCTGTTATAACCAGGACAGTCATGGGCTTAGACAACAAACTTCACAATACATTGGACCTACATTTTTCGAGCTGGAAATGAATTTATTCGTATATCCTTCATAGGCATATTTACACAAGAAACTATATATAAAAATAAACAAATAAATAAATAAATAAAAATGTCATTTTGGAAAAAAACCTTTGGATCCTAGCTTGTGAGTGTGTGCAAATGTATGCAAAGGAAGAATAACCAAATTCGCCCTAGATTTACTGGTTTCAAGTCTTATAATCTGCAATGACTTACTGCACTTTTATAAACCGATAATACTGTCATTATCAAATAGCTTGCGCATTGAAATTACACACAGTAGTTTAAGGACATTTGTAAAAAAAAAAAAAAATTAAAAAAACCCAGTCAATTCCCAATTAATTGGCATTAACTAAAGAAACAGTAAATATATATTTTTTAAAAAATTAAGAAAGAAGCCAACATAAATCCATAAAGCAAGACAAATAAGACAAGCCTGCTGTATAAAAGAAGAACTCTTCTTTTAACGCAACACTTTTAGAGTCAGCACTAAGTGACCGATAAGTGACTGATCTGGTATGTCTCAAGCTGCGATGTGCTGTATACTCCCTAGTTTACTGAGTGCCGAAGTTGAATTCCTTAGGACACCCACCCTCCTGCTTTTCCAACACAGCATCGGGGAGGACGCGCTACTGTGCAAGAGATTTCTGGTTGCAGAGATGCTTTAAATATAAACAAGTCTCAAAAAATGTATTAATTAATTAATTTATTTTTAAATAGCAGTGTGATGTATTTGGTGTCACTTGGGTACAACTTTAATGGTCAAACCATTTTCACTTAATTCATTTAAATCTAATTTAAATTTTCTGTAATTTTGTGCCTTCGCAGATGTTGTTACACTGTTAAATAATACACATTTTCATTGGCATAGACTTGAGTCAAAATAACTGCCAATTCTTCCTTTGAGGAAATGTTTTTTTTGTTGTTGTTGTTGTTGTTTTTGCCGTTCACTTGTCATTTCAGCTCTGCGAGCTCTGCCATTTATGGAGATTTGTGGGTGTCACCGAATGCAAACGAGCTCTGCCATGCACACAGCAGGATCTTTACTGAAACTTTTTGATCGGGGTTTGGCTTTCGAGGATCCTGACATACAACTTTACTAAGAGATTGATAAACGAGGCCCGATATTCGCGACCCAGTCACAGCAAATTAGCACCCAGCCAAAACTCCAAAACTCGTACTTTGGGATCATATTACATGTACTACCTCTGTTCTAAAACTGGGTAACTCACATGCAATGCTCAGACATGTGTCTGGCAAAGAGGAGATATTAAGGATCATTAATTATAGTTCTGGCAATAAATTAAATATTGTATAGTGCTTGCAATCTGAAAGCAACAGTAATTAATGGAATGTTCTGTATATATAAGGCAGAAAGAGACGGTGCCAGTTGATGGAAGAAATGGTGCCAATTGATGGAACTAGAGCACACCAGCTGTGTGTGTGTGTGTGTGTGTGTGTGTGTGTGTGTGTGTGTGTGTAGGAGTGCATTACACTTTCTCGCAGGCAGTGTGAACAAGAAGCAGCGGAAGGTGAGGGATGTGTGTGTGGATGTGTGTGAGCGTTTGGAGGAGGGGTGTGGAGGGTCGTAGACAGAAAGCAGGTCGTGGCTGACAGGCTTCCCTTGCTTTCTCTTGGCAGCTAGCCGGCGCTCGCTTTCTCAGCACCGATATGGTTCATGGTCGAAACAGGGCACGAGATAAGGGCTTTTTTAAAAATTTTATTTTATTTTTTAAATCTGTCACTTTGATATCTTCGAACCTTCAGTCACTATCGTTTACGAAGAAGCAGCAAGATACAAAAACGTAGCAGATCTCTGACCACCCGTGTCTGAGAAAAGCTTCGTGAACTCTTAATCAGCGTATTCAGTAACCGTTTACCAGAACCATTACACAAAATCGCTACAGAAGGAAAATCTGAAGTGCTTCAATGATACTGAAGCAAAAGCCAGAGATGGTGTGGTAAAGAGCCAAGAAAGACAGGAGTGTCTCTTCTCCGCTTATGTCATACCTGCTTGAAGAGCTGCAGGTTCACAGCCATCTCAAGAAAACTCTTCATGGTGCTGGAGCGGTGTGCCACGAAGCTCTCTTCACAGAAGGTGATTTCCTCTCCCTGGAAAGCAGGAAGCGTATTTTACTTTCACTTATCTCAAAAAAAAAAAAAAAGAAAAAAAAAAGAAAAAGAAGCTACTCACAGCTGATGATTATGAATGTGATGATTTTTTTTTTTTTTGCTGTTTAAAACACTTCTATGCTTTTTTGCTAATAAAAGCCAGTCTTGTATAATAAGGATGTGCTTTTGCCTGGATAAATAACAGAAATCGGCTGTTTCCACAGCCATGTTTAACGATCTATATACAGTAAGACTGCCATCACCACCTCTTGCATAGGAGCTCATTATTGTTTGCCTGCTTTTGTTTCATTTACAGCTCAGTTAGACCTCAGTGCTCTGTAAAGCTGCTGGTATGAAGGCATATGGGCTTCATAAAGCTGAAATATATAATTTATTCAAACAGCTCCCTGCAATGGCAGACACTCTTTAGATCTGCACAGCAAGGATGCAGTAGATTCGAGAACATTACAGCGGCAAAATGGCCATTAAAGCCTCTGAAATATTACACCTATAGCTGGCCTTTTGGAAACGGCGTATCGTTAAAAAGCCATTATGTTAGCAAACATTTCCCAAAATATCTTATGGGAAAACATATCAGAACGCCTGATGTTCTCAAATCTCAAATCAGAAACGGCAGTATATCCGAGAGAGATGTAGGAAAGACACATGAACATCGAGCCTCCTCTAACGCTCAGTATTGTATTCAGAATGCATTCGGGGTTTTTTTTTTTTTTCATTTATTTCTAAAATAAAAACACGACTTAATTCTTCACTCTAAAATGAAACACTACGAGAATGTTACCAACATGTCACTCTGTGTTACTGCCTTTGTTTCCAAATTATATTCTGACAAGGAAAATACAACACGTGTAATTATGATCACATTTCTAAACGTTGCAAATTCACGTGATGTGACGTGAACTTTAGACCGATACTAACACTGTAGATGCAAAATGCAGAGTATTTAAATATTACGTCACTGTTCCTTCCTAAAAAAAACAAAAAAAAACAAAAACAAAATAAATTTGTTTTCAAATCCAAATATGTGCTTTTTTTATTTTATTTTTTTTAAATGCGCATAAAAAGTAAAAGAGTCAAAAAACAACAGCAATCACAATATAAAGAATTAATGGCCCTGTGCTGAGATGGTGCTTTGAAGAATTTCTGCACGTGCTCCTTTTTTTTTTTTTTTTTTATAAACACGCGTCTCTGAGAAAAAGAAAAGAAAAAAAAAAGTCGGTTTGTGTACACACCAGCGTTACAACATCAATTATGTTTCCAACAAAGAGAGTCATATTTGAGAAACACGGAGCATATTCTGTTTTCAGTCTTTGCTGAGCTCAAGAGTGAAAAGCCCATTTGAGGAGTTGAGAAGGCCTGAGAACAATACTCCACCATAGGTGAAAGAAGGCTTCAAAGAGACTGTCCTGCCTTTTCAACTTCTGACATTTCACTGAAACAGACAGGCCCACCTTAATGCCCCCCCCCACCACACCCCATTCCTTCACCTTTTCTTTGCTTATGGATGGTGTGGTGCTCAGCTGCCTTTAAATGGTTGCACTGAACATCTACCAGAACCAAGGATCCTTTAGACTCTAGTCTGTTTGAGGTTTGAAATAAATGTTTAAAAAAACAAAAAACAAATACTGACCGCATTACAGACATATAAATGTTGTGTTGGTTAAAAAACGACAAAGCTTATTTTAACAGCGGTAACCAGTAATAGTCTTAGCAGATCTGCTTCAGAAATGAACAGAGAAATAAGAAGCACACAGTCAGGATCTGACGCAGTAATTTGACTCAAATGAAAGTGAAGGAGAGGCAGAAGTCAAGCTTACGGGCTTGTATCTCAGAGCATCTCGATAGGAGCCAAACAGTGCAGCCTGAGCGCGCAGGAAGGCCCGAGCCACTCCGCTGCCCGTGGCAGTCGACTGCTTCTTCAGCTTACTCTTCAGACTCGAGACCTGAGGGGGAGAGAGTGTTAAAATAGCACCTCTGAAATCATGGAGGAAGAGGCAAAGCCGTTCAGAGTGTGAAGTGTCATATTTGCAGGTGACCCCCCCAGACACGATAAAGAATAAGAGAGAGAAAGAAAGAAAGAACAAATGAGACGAGCCTCGTCACTTCTCTCGTAAGCTTATCTTTTGCGCTGCCAAGAGCACCTGCTGCTCTGTTAATTGAGTTAAAGGCAGGGTGTGTGGAGGAGAAAAAAAGAAGAAAAAAAAAAAAAAGAAAAAAGGCAGCAGCGCAATGCATAAAATCAGAGATCCTGTGCCCACTGTAGCCTCAGATTCCTGCTCTTGTTGTGTTCTGAGATGCATTTCTGCACACCATGACTGTAAAGAGTGATTATTCGAGTCAGCTTGAAAAAGTCTAGACGTTCTCCTCTGATCATCAAGATATTTCTGTCATTTCTATCTGCATCATTCTGGGTAAAACTCTACAGACACCTGTGCAGGAAAATCCCAGGAGATCAGCAGATTCTGAAATACTCAAACCACCCCTGTCTGACAGTCAAAGGCACTGAGACTCTTTCACATTCGGATGTTTGATGCAAACTTGAACTGGAATTTTTTTTTTTTTTTTTTTTTTTTTTTTAAATGCATCGTGTTGCTGCCACATGAATGAGCAGGGGTATAGGTGTTGCTATTAAAGTGGCTGGTGAGCGTGTGTGGACTTTAACAAGGTATCTGGACTTTAATTAACAGGGACATGTAGGACGTGCAATTCACAGCAGGAAGCGCGGTCTTCTATTACGTGTGCAAAAAAAGTGAAGCAAAAATAATAACAGTGCAGCGGAGGACGTCACTGGACATCAGGATAAACTGGATTGTGAGATTCTGAGCACACTGCTTTCAGAATTTCAATCATGTTTTACAACATGCAACAGAACTGGGTGTTTAGCGTTTTCGTTTCTTTATCGGCAGGAGCTGGAAAGCAGGCAGAGGCTACTGTCACATGTCTCGGAGGAACCACGAGTCGGCCCTAATAGAACTGAATGCTTATTGTTGATTCCGGAAAATTCCAGTATACGCTACCATCACCAATAATACATACAAATCCAGGGATAGCGGTTTCAACAATCTGCAAACATGCAAGGCTTAGTCGAGGCTGTAATGTGCGCACTGTGCACGAAAGCCTTATTTACATAAATTCACGAGCTTTGCGTGTCAACAATCGGTTAGACTTGCTTGATCGCTGAATAAACTACAAGAGGAAGTTCAGTCAGAATATTTGTAAATTTAAAGGACGTTCCCGTGACGCAGTGCCGGCTCTTTTATTCTTTTAACCCACAGCGTCCCCTAATCTGCAGTTACACATGTGCACAAGCCTTTAAGAGAGATGATATATTTTATATGACATCTACAGTATAATAAATAAATGCCATCTCTGTATTCCAAGTGGGTCAAGGAAGCTTTAGGTTTATGTAAAGTCTGTGGCGGATTAATATTTTATGTCGATGCATTAACTGTATTTCCCCCAAAACAATAACAAAGGAAAAGCACAGCAAAGGCAAAGCAATCGTTCTGTTTATAATGACCACCGGCGAAACATTGTATTGTTTTGTAGTCACTGAAACGCAGCATTTAATAAACAGTAAATTAATACATTTATAATTGTCAATTAATTTCATGTCATTAATTACTTAAAGCATCACCCCAATCAATTCTTCCACTTCAGCCATTTTCTTTTTCGTTCATTTGTTCATGCATGCAACGAGAGTAATGGCAAACTTCAGATTAATAATAGGGATTTTGGATAGTCACAAACATCTCATCAAGCATGCAATCTCAGCAACGGATCTGTCAGACTAATTAACTATTATACTTTGAGTATCACTAACGAGACATGAGCAGGAGGGGGCATCAGAAGGAAGCTTAGCTCTACAGGTGATCAACCTATTTGGGAGTGACATTTTTTAGTGTAAAGTCTCTAAGCCTATGATCTGATCAAAGGCAGAGTCCCCCATTGGGTCCAATTATAAGCACTGGTATTGTAGGGGGTGGGTAAAGAGAGAAGAAGAGTGAGAGAGAGAGAGAGAGAGAGAGGGGGGGGGGGGGGGGGGGGGTGTTGAGGGGACGGGAGGGGTGTGAGTTATGATATTCATAATCTATGCAGAGAGGCCTTTCCGGTATAGGTCTTTTCCCCGTAGCTGTGATCTTTTCAATTCACATCAAGGCAGGATAGTTCGGGATGAAAGTGCTGCAAACATGGCGTCTCATTAAACTCTACAGCGCCGACTCCCCAACAGGGTTTGAAGTGCGCAGTGTAAAGAGCATGGGGTCAGAGGTGGCCCACAAAACAGATCTCCATTTAACTCACCAGCTGGAGATGATAATTAGCAGGTGCATCACTGTCTCCTTTTTTTTTTTTTTCCTCTCCAAAGGATGATGCCACAAGCCTTTCGCTCATTGATGGGCTGCTTTCATACACCCGGAGTTGCCACTCTACACACAGGAATGAGCTGTGTATACTCATGGCAGTTGATATGATTGAACTGGGCACGGTCTGGACACGCAGTATGCCTGCGCAATACTAGATAAAGTGAATATACTCAATGTGTCTGATGTATTCTGTATATTCTCTATTTTTATATTGTATAGCGCTCCAGTGACAGTAAAGGCTTCTGGCTCAAGTGGCGAATCCTTTTAAAGTTAAATACTTAAACGATTCCACTGCAAGGAAAATTTCCTTTTGCATACTGGGTTCTGACATCTTCTTCTGCAAGGGTGTTGTTTTTAACATGACACGGACGAATAAATAGCTTTCTTTCGTCGGGCTCAATACATACACATTAAATACGATAAGTAAAAAAGAAAAAATTTCTTAAAGCAGCAGACCCTGGAAATAAGTGGCTATAAATGTCATGAGTTCACAGAATTCAATGCTCCCTTTTTCACCAGTTAATTTTTACAAATTTATTTAAAATCAATCCAGTTCAGAGAATTAATTACTAAAAACCAATTATACATATAAAATATATAATAAATATTGAAATGTTAAAGCGAATTGGAACAGATATTAGGTAGATGATTCAAATTTCAATTGAAAACATAAATTCAAAAAAAAAAAAAAAAATCAACAATGTAAAGAGAATTGGTTTAACAAAGCCTGGATGATATCTATTTTTTTTTTTTAAATTATAATTATTATTATTTTTTAATAAGTCAGTGGTGGAGTGGTAGGGCGGAAGGTGTTTTGCGAGGGATTCTGGCCATGAGTAGAAAGCCGTGGGGATGCAATTAAGAAAACTACAAAGTAAAAGGAATAGTTATGAAAATCTGCTTCTTTCTTTTGATGTGCAGCAAGATGAAGTATACACACTTGCGTGCCAACACACACACACACACACACACACACGGACGAGCGCCCTTTTTTTTCTTAGTCAGCACACCCTTTGGACCCTGTGAGACTGAATCCAAGCTGAGACAATGCGAGATTGAGGCAAATCCTCGTTAAAAGAAGGCCATGTGCATCAGTAAATAGAGATGAACTGTTAAACGATAGAATTTTTAACATGTTCTACACTTTGCTTAATAAAGACATCTCCCCCAGATATGCTGATATGCTTGATGTTTGTTGTACGATTCACTCGTTAACGTCCACTCGGTGCCTTAACATACAAAACACTGTAGCGCAAACCTAAAATTTTCCAAACAGAAAATGATCAAAGTAAAGTATCACAGTAAGGATACAAGTATAAGCTAGTCTACAAGACGTAGAAGAAGAAAGAAAAAGAAAGGTTGTAAGAGAAGCAACAGCGAAAAGGTGAGATAACAAACAAACAGCTCCTATTGCTTTTAATAATAATAAAAACATATATATCAAAGCAATTCATAAGAGACGGTCTGTCTGTAGCTTGAGACCGGCAGACAAAAGATCAAAATAATGCTCACATTCGACTCCTAGCAGTTTGGTACCGCAGCACATTCCTAATTTCCTATTTTTAGATGCGAAAGTAAACACCATACCCTGTTACCAAACCAATTATAACCGAAAAAGACAGTGTGGCGGTTTCATCGTATTTAGGAAGGAAAGGTTGTTATTGGGGATTTTTCCTATTAA
>NC_030425.2:3717500-3730000 GCF_001660625.3 Ictalurus punctatus
GGAAGCCTGGTGGGCGAAACCCAAGTGAACCCTCCCTCTTCCACTCATCTGTGCTCATGGCTACCTAACAATTGTATTGAACCCCGACCCCCCCCCCCCCCCCCCCCCAAACCACACAAGCGCACGCGTGTACACACACACACACGCACGCGCGCGCTCATCTCCCAGATTAAAATAACATGATTAAATATGGAAAAAGAACAGAGGTCTGAAGCCTCCGCTGGGACTTCATTAGGGCAAATTGCCAAAGAATGAAACATGAGTTAGCCAAGAGAGAAAGCATGAGCCGCTGGAATACCAGAGGGAGCAAGGCTGAGTGAGGGTTTTTTATTTTTTTTTGGAAAGGGGGTGGTGGTGGTGGGGGGGGGGGGGTCATTTCAGTAATGTGTGAAGCGCTGCTCCGAAACGATCACAAGACCCCCCCTCTTGTCACAAATGACCAGCAAAACTAGCCAAGCTTAACCACAGCAACCGCTCAAATTCTACCCATCACTCTTCCGTACAAGGACATGCATAAAGTTTAAGAATGTCGGTTTATTATTATTTCATTTTCTAAATTATGTATAAATCAGATACATTTAAATCACTGCATACCACCACCTCGGCTTGATTTAATTAAACAAAAAAAAAAAAAAAAACAGGACCTTGCTCTTGTTCTTTTTCATTTTTATGTATGCAAATTTGTTTTGCCGTTTCCTCTGTAAATAAGAACCCTTAAGCCGTGACATGTCTAATTGTGTCTGGATAATTTCGGCGCGATAAATGAATATTTATATCGTCTCGCACCAGGTGGGTATCGCAGGATATCAAAGCTTCCAGACATTCTCCTACTTTTTATGAAACGTTTTATTTAAACAGATCCGCAACAGTAAACGATGTTGAGGGGGTCACGGTGGTGCTCGGGAACACTTTCCTTTCGACTGCGAAAAACAGGTTGCTGTCTAATCTCCTGGAGAGAAACCTTTCCGTACCACGTACAGATGAGGAAGACGACTCCGGTTATTTCAACAAAGCCGAAACGGGGAGCTCCGTTTGACTTGATTTACGCTTAACTTAAAAGGGAAGCACTATCTGTTTTCAAAGGGATAGGAAGGAGAGGAGGTGGCGAAACCAAGATAAGTATTTGAAGGTCAAAATTCAAAACCAAAGAAGATGCTTGATATTTTTCCAAACTCGGTTTCTAAAGCGTTTTTTTTTTTTTTTTAAAGTCAACCTTAATTACCCTGCATTCATAGACGCATTCATTTTCTTTTTGCATTAATGCAGTTGATACATTTATTATTGTATTAATGTAACTGATAAATATTTCATGACAAATGCCAAAAGAAAAGTAGTGTTCGTCTGTGTGTGTGTGTATGTGTGTGTGTGTGTGATATTCCACTGCATTTTAAAATTAGCACATATTACTGCTCTAGGAACAAATGCTGGCTTCTGGCTTGTTTGGGTGTAGACCTGGTGCCTGCTGGGTCTCACTGTGAGCTGCCACTAATGAGCATGTTAAGTGGAGACCAGCCACACACAGCAGATTACGCAGAGGTGACCAGGCTCAGAGAAACAGCACAGCCCATGATCCAGTCACTAGGGACATCCTACAGCTGGGCATCTCCAGAATATCTCTCTCTCTCTCTCTCTCTCACACACAAACACACACACACACGTGCGCGCAGTTAATTAATGCTATGTCTACACTTAAATCTAACCCTAATCTTAGCAACCAAAAGGAAATAGTTTGGCTCTTTCAGTTTTCTTAAATATAATCCAGTTTTTGTTTAAAAAATAAATAAATAAATAAGTCCCCACAAGGTCAACACTGTCAGATATAGTAGAAGAGGACGTATACAATAATCAGCCATGACATTAAAACCACTGACAAGTGAAATGAATAACACTGATTATCTCATTACAGTGGCACCTGTCAAGAGGTGGGATATATTAGAGAGCAACTGAACAGTCAGTTCTCGAAGTTGACGTGTTGGAAGCAGGAAAAACTGGCAAACTGACTTTGACAAGGACAGAATTGTGATGGGTAGACGACTGGGTCAGAACATCTCCAAAACAGCAGGTGTTCCTGGTATGCAGTGGTTAGTACCTAACAAGAGTGGTCCAAGAAAGGACAACCGGTGAACCGGAGACAGGGTCATTGATGCGCGTGGGTGGCGAAGGCTATCCCGTCTGGTCCGATTCTACAGAATAGTTACCGTAGCACAAATTGCTGTAAAGGTTAATGCTGGTTATGACAGAAAGGTGTCGGAACACAATGCAGTGCAGCTTGCTGCTTATGGAGCTGTGTAGCTGCAGACCGGTCAGAGTGACCATGCTGACCCCTGTCCACCGCCGAAAACACCTACAATGGGCATGTGAGCATCAGAACTGGACCATGGAGCAGTGGAAGAATGTGGCCTGGTCTGATGAATCACGTTTTCTTTTACATGATGTGGACGGCCGCGTGCGCGTGCGTCGCTTACCTGGGGAAGAGATGGCACCAGGGTGCACTATGGGAAAGAAGGCGAGCTGGAGGAGAAACATGACAAACAGTTCACGTGTTGACTTGGGCTCCAAATTCCCCAGATCTCAATCTGTTCGAGCATCTGTGCGACGTGCTGGACAAAGTCCGATCCATGGAGGCCACACCTCGCAACTTAAAGGACTTAAAGGATCTACTGCTGACGTCTCGGTGCCAGATACCACAGCTTCAGAGGTCCTGTGGAGTCCATGACTCGACGGGTCAGAGCTATTTTGGCAGCACAAGGGGGACCGACATTCCTGTTAGGGTTGAGGTTGAGTCAAGGTTTAAAAATAAATAAATAAATAGTCAGAATTATTGGCACCCTTGGTAAAAATGGGTAAATGATTAGTAGTTAATTAGCTTAATCTGAAAACCTTGACTTCCATGACTTCCTCTTCCACTTCCTGTGTATAAATATAAGGTGACACGGAAACCCTTCGTCAACATGGGGAAGATTAAGACACAAATGGAGTGACAAAAGAGTGTCGACCTTCATAAATCAGGCAATGGCTACAAAATAAAAGAAGCACACCTGAAAATGTTCATATGTGCTGTTAGGAGAACAATTAAGGAGTTTAAAACAACCAAAGGCATCATCTCTATAGAAACAGGAATAACTGATGGTCTTATCATCAGTAATGGACTTTTCAAATGTCCAGATCTACCATTACACTCCAGATCCATACCTACAAATTATTCAGGATGTGCGCCTTAAGAAAGCCTTTTTCTTCCGTTGAACAACTAAAGTAAGCATGTGGAGTTCAATAGACGATACTGGAACCGAGTTGTATAGTCATGATGAGACAAAAAATAGAGCTTTTGGTCAACAAACTCTCAAGTTGTATGTAAGGTTAAAATAAAAAAAGGAGGATTCAGATACTGAAAATACTCTGAATCCCCACTGTTACTGCCTTCGTTTTTCCTCCAGTGGCGCTGGGAACGCTGGTGTGATAAATGGCACCGTGGACTCCAACGGAGATTTTAAATGAAAATGTGGTTCCTTCCACCAAGAGGGCTGCAATTGGGTTGTGGTTGGATCTTCCAGCAGGACAATGACCCAAAACGTCCTTCCAAATCCACACCAAAATGGTGCACAGAATTAAACTTCTGACATGGCCATCGCAGTCGCTTGACCTAAACCTCTGAACTGAAACTGGGTGCCAATAATTGTGTGATTTCTCTTGTGTTCACAGTATGACCTAATTAACCACATTTTCACATAAACCGTTCGATCCATCTTACAAACGGTGACGATACTTCTTGAAGTGACTGTATCTTTCCCCATCAAGGACAATTACAGAAGACTGATAACTGGGCTGCGGTTTTAAGGAGGACAAAAAAAAAAAAAAGATCAATTCAGCAGTGTTGTTTGATCATCTCCTATACAGCTTTAAGTCGCTGGCTGTCTTTCTCAGATACGTTTAAAGTAGATTTAACGGCGTCTGTGAACCGGGAACACACACATCGTCTCCGTTCGGTGGTGTTTACATGAACACAGCCTTTGACAGCAACAACGCGCCCTACAGTACAGTTATATTTGTCCATGTAAAGAAGTTAGTAAACAGTGCCTTTTGGATCAGTGACTATATCTGTAGCGTCTCTAAAACCAGACAAAAAAGTTCTGATCTTTGATAGGAGCTGCGCTGCAGGCAGCAGTATCATTGCAATGACTGGGGCAGACCAGAGGTGTGATTTTCCCCCTGACAAGGGTGACAACACTGAGAGTGTGCACCAACTTCCCCCAGAACCTGTAAGGCTCCTTTCTCTCCTGGTTCTTGTGCTTGCGTCCCAATTACCACAATTCCTTCTCCATTCCTGTCGATGCTCAGCGCTAACAAGGAGGTGACATTGAGGGAGGGGAAGAAAAAAAAAAAACGAACAAAGAAAAGAAGAAGAAGAAAAAAAAAAAAGACGCTGAGAGGGCACAGGCAGATAAACACGAGATAATACCAACCCATCCGTATAGCGTGCCCAGAAAGAAGAAGAAAAAAAAAGCAAGCCAGTGGTGGAGGACGAGAAGTAACTATCAAAGCAGCAGGGGTAGGAGAAATGCTCAGAGAGGCCAAAAATGAGACTGCACAGTGCTACGCAGATAAATGAAAAAAGAATGACAAAGAGAGAAGGAGTAAAGGGGAGAAAGAAGTGCGTGTGCATGTGTGTGAGTGTGTGTGAGTGTGTGTATGGAGAAGAGGGGGATGAGAAGTATGAGGCCAAAGAACAACCTCAGTGGCTAACACCACAGGCCAAGACAGGATCTGCTCTTGTTAGCATAGCGCTGACAGCATGATAAGAAAGCTGCTGTCAAAGACTCAGGGCCTCCCAGCTGACTAGTTAGAGGGCACCTGATGTGGCACAATTATACCAGTGTGTGACAAGGCAGCACGGGCTGCTGCCTCGCGGATGCACCTCAGAAACAGCGGCGCGCCTCGCCTCTGGTCACAAAACAGCGATGAGTCGACTGATGCGGCATTGTAAGATCATGATTTATTCCTTTGCTTTCTGGTACAGGCAAGGTGGTGCCTGTGTTCGGCTAGAACTGACATGGAAAGGTACACTGGGGGCCCCCCAAACATTGAGGGTCAGCCTGAAGCATGCATAATGTATGCTCTCTCTCTCTCACTCTCTCTCTCTTTCGTTCTGTTTCTTTTCTTTTTTTTTTATCCTGCTACCTCGCTGCAAGGACGGTAGGACCGAGACCAGTGTCACATTCAAGAAATGATTACGAATTCACAAAAATGATGACAGAATTATTTACAGTCCTGCGGCACTGCATTAGCAACGGAAAAAAGATGGACGGGTTTGGGGTGTAAAAGGATGGAAAGTTTTAAGTGAAAGGCGATCGCTAATAACGGCGCGTTTCCTTCGAACTCTGGTGTTTCATAAACGGACGCTTGGCTACCCTCTTGCTCCGCAAAACAGTAAATCACGTTAAAATGGGCGACGGGGGAGAAAGAGGGGGGGTGGTGGGGGTGGCCTTTACCCAAGAGACTAATGATTTACACACTCTAAGCCCTCGTGTCAGTGAGCACACAGAATGATGGTGGCAACCAGGAGGAGTGAAATAGTCCGTGGATTGGCTCAAGCTGACAGGCTCTTCACCGTCTCTCCCTCGCTCTCTCTCTCTGGCTACAGATAGCTCGGCGAGTAAGCAGAGATAATGTGCACATGACATCACTTGCTGTTTCTCCCTGAACCGTCAGGAAGCTTCAGGCTGCCCATGCGATAAGCTTCCACTCCCTTCCTGAGGGAAGAGGAGCCGGACAGAAACTATGTGAAAGAGCTGGAACTGTTATAACTGATAATATAAAGCCGGGCTGACAATTAAAAGCAGAGCAGTATGGAAATAATAATAATAATAATAATAATAATAATAATAATACGTGCAATATAAAGTTGATATTGATAATGACTAGGTTATTTGCTAACACTCAATATCTTCCACATCTGATAATGTAACTGCAGAAGAATACATCAACGTAATAATACATAAAACTGCTTATTTGGAAATATGAATGCAGCAGGAAACTGAAGGAACTGGAAGTGCTACTCACAGTGCTAAGCTTACTCGAGGTAATGATGATGCGCCGCTCATGCAGCATGCTGGCGTACAGGTGCAGCATGTTATTCACGTCCACTGCCACAAAGTACTCCGTTAGATTCCTCTGACGAGAGACAAAAACAAATATAAAAGCTCTTCTGTGAAAGGTGCTCGGTTCAATTTTTCAGATTGAGTATACTTTATATTTTTATATGGTTTATACTGTACACTAACACTGGGAAAATTTACCACAGATGGGATGCCACGCACATACACACACATACACACACTGGGCAATTTAGTGTAACCAATCTACCTTCTTGCACGTCTGTGGCCAGTGGGAGGAAACAGCACAATACTGAGGAAACCCACATGGACATTGGGAGAACGTGCAAAACTTCCATTTAATATAAACTTCATAACTATGGCATGAAGATAAACAGCGACTTAACGAGGTCAATCCTAAAAGAAATAAATGAAATCTGTGCACTTCTTACAACAACCACATTCCTAATTCAGAAGGATAAAGTGCTGGACTTCAGAACTGAGTGTGCACTCACTTAAGGTACCAGCGTACTCACGTTTTCAGGTATGGTAGGAAGTCCAGTAATATCTGGGGCAACAAAGTGCAAGTGCTAGATAAACACACATGAACACAGAGAACAGAAGAAATAAGCCTCTTTTTAAACACTTGCTCTTTGTCTAAATTAGACTATTATTTGCACTGACTAAATTTCTCATCTAATCATAATCATACACACTGTACACCAGTACAGGACAGCTTTGGTAATATAGCTGTACTACTATAAGATATACTATAAGCTCCATTTTAAATGTGTGACAGTGTCTACACAACAACAATAAAAAGATAATAAATAATAATAATAATAATAATAATAATATCAGTATTAGTAGTATGAGTAGTATTAGCAGCAGCTGTAGTGGTATTAACAGTAGTAATATTAAAATAAGTATTATAGCAGGAGTATTAGTAATATAAGGAAGTAGTATTAGTAGCAGTAGTATTAGTAGTGTTAGCAGTAGCAGTAGTATTAAAAGATGTAGTATTAGTAGCAGCAGCAGTAGTATTAGTATTAGTAGCAGTAGTAATATTAGTGGTATTAGTAGCTGTAGTAATATTAGTGGTATTAGTAGCTGTAGTAATAGTAGCAGTAGTGGTAGTATTAGCAGTAGCAGTATTAGCAAAAGCAGCAGTAGTAGCAGTAGTATTAGCAGCAGCAGCAGCAGTAGTATTAGTGGTATTAGCAGCAGCGGTAGTAGTATTAGCATTAGTAGCAGCAGTAGTACTATTAGCATTAGTGGTATTAGCAGCATTAGTAGTAGTATTAATGGTACTAGAAGCAGCAGTAGTAGTAGCAGCAGCAGTAGTAGTATTAGTGGTATTAGCAGTATCAGTATAGTAGAATTAGCATTAGTAGTAGCAGTAGTAGTATTAGTGGTGGGGTGGCTGTGTCTCAGTTGGTAGAGCGGGTTGTCCGTTTGATTCCCGGCCCACAGGACTCCACATACCGAAGTGTCCTTGGGCAAGACACTGAACCCCAAGTTGCTCCTGATGGCAAGTTAGCACCTTGCATGGCAGTTCTGTTACCATTAGTGTGTGAATGGGTGAATGAGACACAGTTTAAAGTGCTTTGGATAAAAGCCCTATACAAGTACGCCATTTATTTAGTGGTATTAGCAGCAGTAGCAGTAGTATTAGCATCAGCAGCAGTAGTAGTATTAGTGGTATTAGTAGCAGCAGTAGTAGTATTAGCATTAATAGCAGCAGTAGTAATGTTAGCATTAGTAGTATTAGTGGTATTAGCAGCAGTAGTAGTATTAGCATTAGTAGTAGCAGTAGTAGTATTAGTGGTATTAGCAGCAGCAGTAGTAGTATTAGCAACAGTAGTAGTATTAGCATTATTAGTACCAGTAGTAGTATTAGTGGTATTAGCATTAGTAGCAGCAGTATTAGTGGTATTAGCAGCAGTAATAGTAGTATTAGCATTACTAGTAGCAGTAGTAGTATTAGCATTAGTAGTAGCAGTATTAGTGGTATTAGCAGCAGCAGTAGTAGTATTAGCATTAGTAGCAGTAGTAGTATTAGCATTAGTAGTAGTAGTATTAGTGGTATTAGCAGCAGCAGCAGTAGTATTAGCATTAGTAGCAGTAGTAGTATTAGCATTAGTAGTAGTAGTATTAGTGGTATTAGCGGCAGCAGCAGTAGTATTAGCATTAGTAGTAGCAGTAGTAGTATTAGTGGTATTAGTAGCAGCAGTAGTAATGTTAGCATTAGTAGCAGCAGTAGTAATGTTAGCATTAGTAGCATTGGTATTAGTAGCAGCTGTAGTAGTATTAGCATTAGTAGCAGCAGTAGTAGTGTTAGCATTAGTAGCAGTAGTAGTATTAGCATTAGTAATAGCAGAAGTAGTATTAGTGGTATTAGCAGCAGCAGTAGTAGTATTAGCATTAGTAGCAGCAGTAGTAGTATTAGCATTAGTAGCAGCAGTAGTAGTATTAGTGGTATTAGCAGCAGCAGTAGTAGTATTAGCAACAGTAGTAGTATTAGCATTATTAGTAGCAGTAGTAGTATTAGTGGTATTAGCATTAGTAGCAGCAGTAGTAGCAGTATTAGTGGTATTAGCAGCAGCAATAGTAGTATTAGCATTAGTAGTAGCAGTAGTAGTATTAGCATTAGCAGTAGCAGTATTAGTGGTATTAGTAGCAGCGGTAGTAGTATTAGCATTAGTAGCAGCAGTAGTAGTATTAGCATTAGCAGTGGTATTAGCAGCAGCAGTAGTAGTATTAGCATTAGTAGCAGCAGAAATAGTGGTATTAGCAGCAGCAGTAGTAGTATTAGCATTAGTAGCAGTAGTAGTATTAGCATTAGTAGCAGCAGTAGTAGTATTAGTGGCATTAGTAGCAGCAGTAGTAGTATTAGCATTAGTAGTAGTAGTATTAGTGGTATTAGCAGCAGCAGTAGTAGTATTAGCATTAGTAGCAGCAGTAGTAGTAGTAGTAGTAGTAGTAGTAGTAGTAGTATTAGCATTAACAGCAGCAGTAGTAATGTTAGTGGTATTAGTAGTAGTAGTAGTAGTAGTAGTAGCATTAACAGCAGCAGTAGTAGTGCTATTATCAGCAGCAATAGTATTAGTTCCAATAGTAGTACCATGGGGTCAGTAATGGTGTCAGTAATGGGGTCAGTAAAAGTAGTAGCAGTAGTACTATTGGTAGTGTAGTATTAGTAACGAATGTTAAGTGTCTAGGTGCAGGAGAGAAAGTCTTTATTAAGGCCCAGAAGCCAGCAGCTCTGCTGTGACAGGATTAGAAGAGTCGGCCTGGTGTGCGTTTGAACAGCCGCACAGGTTTAATGTCTGGATCAAAGAGGCTCTGAAGCCGGGATCCCACACTGCACACGAACTTTAGCGCTTTTGTTTGCTTGCACAGTGTTCCTCGCGCTCTCTTTCTCTTCCTCCCTCTCTCTCCCCAGGCTAGGCCGAGCTTCATTGTGTATGTGAAGAGTGTCCATCTGTTGCCGAGTGCCTGGGTTCAACACTCTTGCTGTTGCATATGCTCCACTAACAAAAGCAAGTTTATCTTGTGCGATATGAAGGGGGGGAATGAACTTGGTTTGAATTATTTAAGCTCAGCAGTGAGACTCCAAGGAAAGTGCGATTTCCATCAAATGCAGGAGAAAAACCTACAGCAGCTGGACCTTTCGTTAAAGGACCCGTTTCTCTTGTACAAAATATATACGCAAAAAAAAAAATAAAACATCTGACCCGAAAGAAAAGAGCAAAAAGCTTCTAGTGCCTCGTTCATTGTCATTGCAGGCCCCTGTGTGTTTATTCTCCCACACAGAGCGTCTGATTGGCCTCCGTGTCGTGGGCTACGCTTCCAACTGGCTATGGCCGGCAACTCTGCGGCCATGTTTATAAAAATCACACATTATCAAAGCGCTTGTTATCACTGCCTGCCTGCTGCTCTCAGTGGTGTGAGCCGGATCCTAGATACCTCCCTCCCTGAACACCCCCCCCCCCCCCCCCCCCGCACAGTATAGATTTCTACACTGTAAAGCATTTATTGCGAATTTCCAGCGCCAGTGAGTATACTCATGATGCCACTCATATCCCTTTTAGCATTTTTAACAATTCAAACATAAAACCTGGGTAATGCCTGAAGATGAAATAGAAACAAAAGGATAAAAGAAGTCATTTTCTGCATATCCTGAGTAAATTACAGTGGGGTAAAGTAGGGCTTTTAAGCTAGCAAGTTGACTAACTAGTTTCAGCTTCAGTGATCAAGCATGACGTGCACGTCTCAGGACAGGACAAATCCACTGTCTGCTGAATTAATCTGTATGAAAATGACTTCCACGGTTAATAGGAGGGAAAAAAAAAACATTTTTTAATGAGTTGAAGGCGTTAACTCGGTTATTTACTGTATATATACACAAGCAAAAAAAGCAGTGAATACTCTAGCGTGGTTATGCTTCAAGGCCAGGTTAAACAAACATAAAAACACGGCAGCATTTAGCTTTTAACTGTAAAACATTTTTGACATTTCAAAGCAGAAGGGTGGTGTACGATCATTCATTATTTAAAGGTTTGTTTCAAAAGTTTTTAGCAAAGACCCAAGATGGTCTTGTTGATCTTTTCAGTTGTGGGTTTTTTTTTTTCCCCCCAGACATATTTTAAAAAAAAGAAAAGAAAAAGAAAAAGGACAGCACTGAATTCTTTGGGGGGGGGGGACCCCCACAAAAAACTGCAATTAGCACCAAAGTGTCGGATTTATGGGCTGCTTCTCATTCTCGCTCCTGCTTCCATGTCCGTTCACTCACAATTCTCTGACTTTTGGCTTCCTCGATCTTTCACAACTCGCCCGGTGGCAATCCGCGAGCACTCGTTCTTACACATCAACAGACTAAAAACTTCACACTAAAAATAATAATAAATCGAATACTACTACACTGCCACGTTACAGAAATACTTCATCAGTAATCTTTATCATTTGTAAAGTACATGTACGCAGGACTGAACCTGAAACGAACTGCTGCTGCTTAATTGTTGTGTGTAAACCACGAGTGAAGGTTTTAATGTTTTAACCTGGGTTAAAAAAAAAAAACAGTGGCCCCGATTACTGTATACAAAAAATGTACAAAAACGAAATGCTAAAATACTTCTTTACGGTATGTTAAAATGAAAAAGAAAAAAAAGGTTAAATGACGATAAAAGAAATACACACAAAAGAAAGATATATAAAGCGATATCACGATAGAGGCAAATATGTATTCGTATACACAACTGATGTATATAAATACATTCATTATAAATGCTGTACATCATGCAAACCCTGCAGGCAAGCAGGACTGTCGAGTGATCATTTTATTCTGACACATATAAATGTCTAAAAAACGTCAGACAGTGAGTAATACTCTCAGGTAGATTTTTAATCTACAAATATGCACCTCTCGCGCTGACAGGCGGCTCGTTAAGGGCGCGCTAACTTATGCTTGCAGCAGGATGTGGGGATGATATGCGAAAATTGGCTGTAAGGGCTAACGGCGGCCGGCGGAGGCTAATCGGCAGGAAAACGCAGGATAGAGCCGCTCCAAAACAACAAACAAACAAACAAACAAACAAACAACCCTGTGTACCTACCAAGCTCAGAGTTACGGCTGTGTTCGGTTTGGGCACGGCCAGCCTGTGCAGCTTCTCCAACACTTCACTCAGTTCGTCTTCCTAAGGAAAATTAAAAAAAAAAAAAAAAAAAAGGAGTTATGAAAAGGATGTTAGGGATTTGTTTTGTGTGTGTGTGTGTGTTTGGGGGGGCACAGTAACATAACATAATCAGTGACCAATTTGGAGTACATACGCGGTGTATTCCTGCAGCAAGCCTAAAGGGGGAGGGGAAAAAAAAAACATCCGAGTGACGCGTGTTTAACGAGCAATCCTGAGGTTAAGAGACGGTAAGCTGGGCCGCGGCAGACGCTTATTATTCAGGGTATGATTTATGGCCGGAGTTGGCTGTTCGTAATTAACCGTAGGTCCTCACTCAGTGAAGGCGGCTTTAAGAAGCCTTTGGAGAGTAGCGTCGCCACAAAACAGGCCCCCGGATTACAACGCTGGTCTTTTTACGAGCTCTCACGACAAGGGCGCAATTTATTTTCTTGGACTTTGCGTGCAGTTCGAATAAGCGTTACACTAATGCTACGAAGGAATACGGGCATACCAAAAGTTTTTTTTTAAATTATATATATATATATATATATATGTGTCAGACTAAATCTTTCAAGTGAAATGTGGTATTTTAGATTATTTTACAACGAACTGTGCAATGTTTTATTAATTGGTGCAAAAAAATAAATAAATAATTAAACCAACTGGAAATTACCACAAATGTAGTCGATTAGGCAAGCTACTGTACGTTTTCGGCGTCTGACGTTTGCACTGGAGC